>NW_027189131.1:4322381-4334881 GCF_040958095.1 Procambarus clarkii
AGAGAATGGATTGTAGGAAAGTCAACAAAAACGATGTAACATTGGAATGTCTATGGGGTACACTAAAATCAAAATCAAAATATTTATTCAGGTAAAAATACATTAATAGAAGATGAGTTACAAATACAATTGGATTTATAGATAGAGTTAGTACATATAATACCTAAAGGGTAACTAATACTCACAGCGTTTCGGGTAAGGTGTGGGGAGAAATACCCCTTACACTAAAGATTAATACAAACTGAGATTAGAGTATAAATTTAAAAATGAAAAATTAAAATGTGCAAAGATGTTTCAGAGTGCTATTTTAGTCAAGAAATATTGCAAAAATTGTGTTAATTGACTAGTGAGAGGCAGAACAAGTGACCATGAGGTATATGTTGTGATCACACAGTTAACAAAAAATATTAGAACATGTAGGTAGTGATCATGTCTCCCAAAACTCTTCTGTGCATATTTCACAGAGTCTTTCTTCCTAACTCACCACTCTTGGTTCGTTGCCTAGTGGCGCACCTTTGTTTAAAATTAAATATACAAAGTTTCACATTTTCAAAAATGTTATTTGGTCATCAAACAGAAAGTTGATTTCCACGTTACGTTACTAAGTGTAAGGATATTGTGGTCATTAACCCAGTCATGCAATAGACAGACAACAAGAGGTACACCGCTCGAATGCTTGCTCCCGCAGTCATGTGGTATATTTGGACAGCAGAAACAGGTTTTCCACGTTACGTTACATTGTGTTACAGAATGATTTCCGCGTTACGTTACATTGTGTTACAGGATGATTTCTGCGTTACGTTACATTGTGTTACAGGATGATTTCCGCATTACGTTACATTGTGTTACAGGATGATTTCCGCGTTACGTTACATTGTGTTACAGGATGATTTCTGCGTTACGTTACATTGTGTTACAGGATGATTTCCGCGTTACGTTACATTGTGTTACATGATGATTTCCGCGTTACGTTACATTTTGTTACAGGATGATTTCCGCGTTACGTTACATTGTGTTACAGGATGATTTCCACGTTATGTTACAATGTGTTACAGGGGCTAAAACTGGCACACAGCAATATTTGTATGGTAAGAGATGTAATGGAGATGATCTAAGACATAATTTTCATTTCAAAATGTTATTTTGGACTGCAGAAAGAGGATTTTCGCGTTACGTTACAATGTGTTACAGGGACTAAAACTGGCACACAGTAATTACACAAAAATTATGATCTGTTATAATAATAAGATTGAAGACCACCTTACGATACTCGTTACTCTTAAAAATTATATATGAGCAAAGAATGATGTTACCATGTTGGTCACGTTGCGTTATGATAACTTTGATGATACGAATAGTAAATGGTGATTCTGTGCATAATCTCAAAATTTAGTTAGTGCAAAAAAAAAAAAACAGTAAATTAGATGCGAGCTATGATTTGAAAACAGAAGTTCAGCGAACCATTAAACACACTAAAGATTGATAACCCAAATGAATTTTTCATGGATATGATACCAACATCAAATCATATATCAGACGTCACCCTATCCCCACTGGATTTTGAAGAAGCCATAAACAGTATGCCTATGCACTCTGCACCAGGCCCGGATTCTTGGAACTCCATATTCATAAAGAACTGTAAAAAACCACTATCGCAGGCCCTCCACATTCTGTGGAGACAAAGCCTAGATACCGGCGTTATTCCTGATATACTGAAAACAGCAGAGATAGCACCACTTCATAAAGGAGGAAATAAGGCAGAGGCAAAAAATTACAGACCGATAGCGCTAACATCGCACATCATAAAAAATTTTGAGAGAGTGCTAAGAAGTAAAATCACAAAATACATGGAATCACAGCAACTCCATAACCCGGACAACATGGTTTCAGAACAGGGCGCTCTTGCCTGTCGCAGTTGCTGGACCACTATGATATGGCATTAGATGCTATGGTAGACAAACATAACGCGGATGTAATTTACACAGATTTCGCAAAAGCTTTTGATAAATGTGACCATGGTGTTATTGCACATAAAATGCGTTCAAAAGGAATTACCGGAAAAATAAGCAGATGGATCTACAATTTCCTGACCAACAGAATCCAATGTGTAATAGTCAACAAAATAAAATCCAGCCCATCAACCGTGAAGAGCTCAGTCCCCCAGGGTACTGTGCTTGCTCCAGTACTTTTTCTCATCCTTATTTCGGACATAGACAAGAACACAACCTATAGCACTGTATCATCCTTTGCAGATGACACTAGGATCTTCATGAGAGTAGGCAACATAGAGGACACGGCGAACCTCCAGTCAGATGTAGATCAGGTCTTTCTATGGGCTACAGAAAATAATATGGTGTTTAACGAAGATAAGTTCCAGCTCATGCGCTATGGAAAAAATGAAAATATATAAACGGAAACCACGTACAAAACTCAGGCAAATCATAACATAGAACGAAAAGGCAATGTAAAGGATCTGGGTGTACTCATGTCGGAAGACCTTACCTTTAAAGAACACAATAAAGTAGCCGTCACAACTGCAAGAAAAATGACAGGTTGGATAACAAGAACTTTTCACACTAGAGATGCTATACCGATGATGATACTTTTCAAAACGCTTGTGCTCTCTAGAGTGGAGTACTGCTGCACAATGACAGCACCTTTCAAAGCTGGAGAAATTACTGACCTGGAGAGCGTGCAGAGATCCTTTACTGCTAGAATCCACTCAGTAAAACATCTAAACTATTGGAACCTACTAAAGAGCCTAAAACTGTACTCCCTTGAGCGCAGGCGGGAGAGGTACATAATAATTTACACGTGGAAAATATTAGAGGGGCTGGTCCCAAACCTGCACACAGAAATAACATCACATGAGACCAGAAGACATGGCAGGATGTGCAGAATACCCCCGTTGAAAAACAGAGGTGCAACTGGTACTCTGAGAGAGAAATCTATCAACATCAGAGGTCCGAGACTGTTCAACACGCTTCCACTACACATAAGGGGCATAACTGGCTAACCCCTCACAGTGTTCAAGAGAGAACTGGATAAGCACCTCCAAAGGATACCTGATCAACCAGGCTGTGACTCGTACGTCAGGCTGCGAGCAGCCGCGTCCAACAGCCTGGTTGATCAGTCCGGCAACCAGGAGGCCTGGTCGACGACCGGGCCGCGGGGACGCTAAGCCCCGGAAGCACCTCAAGGTAACCTCAAGGTATGGGCTGGGGGGAGGGGGGTTGGGGGTGAGGGTAAGGTCATCCCCAATACCTCGCCCATCTCAGTACACCTCAAACCACCACCCCAGATGTGTGTATTGGTGAAGTTCCTGGGATTGACTTAAAATTGCATATATTCATTCAGTAGTGGAAAACACCTACCTGCTACCTAGAGAAATTATGTTTCCCACATTCAGTAAAAATTGTACTGACTTTACCTGAGTAACTGTTATGAATACTGGGACACGCATGTAAGCCCCACAACCTTGGAGGAGGGAAAGTGAACAGACTTGAGTACTAGATGTAGGGGGGCAACCCGTCCTCTTAAAAATAACGTCACTTTTGGCTCGTATGTGCGCTATGCCAAATTTGGACGTAATTTGAAATGAAATTGACTCACAAAAGTGACGTACTGTTCCGTTTTCTGTTTGAGTCGTCCGGCCGACTCTATAAGGTTAGAATAGGTGACTTTCAATTAACGTTTTGAAACTTTATGAGAATTTCCTGCCCACCTAACCTATCAGAGAACCCTTAACTTACTGTTGTTGAAAAAAAATACCAAATTTATTTTCATTTTTTTCATTTTCAAATTACGTCCACTTTCGGCCATACGGGCAAACGGCCAAAATCGACTTCTTTTTAAAAGGACAGGTTGCTGCTTGAGCGTGGGTAAGGTGTGCGGTAACGCTTCATTTAACCAGTTAAGCGTCAAACTCCAAAGAGGATAGCCGGCCACGATGGCTTGCTCCCCGTCCAGGCATGCGCGATATGGAGGACTACATACCAATGTGGTACACTATGCACTCCTCCTTGGAGGCGAGGCTTGAGGGGGGAGATGATATGTGTACTTTGCTAACACCTCAATGCTTGGAATTTGTATGTTGTGGTCATGGCTCACCTGCCAGCCTGTGGTAGTGGTATGTGGTGTGGCCTGCTATGTGGTTGGAGGGGGGAGGGGAGGGACAGGAGTGACTATGGAAGAGGCAGATGTTGACATTCACAACAGTTAGGCCTCAATCTTCTAAGAGGGGACCCCATGTGGTCATGTGGTGACACTCCACAGATCTATGAGGTGGGTGTGACCCGCATATCCGTAGCACTCTGGAAGCAGAGAATGGGGTTGCAGTTCAGTACACTTATGTCAAACTCTCAAGAAGATAGCCAACACCCCAGACGCACGGACTGAGGAAATGTGGAGTGTGTGGAATTGTCAAGTAATTGATGATGCCAGTCACCTGCATGGGAGGGGGGGGGGGGTAAGGGGGGAGGGGGAGCGATATACGACCCCAGCAGCTAATGCCAACACAGGTCACTCAAGCGTGGGACACCAAAGGGTCCACACGGGGCTGGGGGGCGCAAAAGGGTCCACACGGGGCTGGGGGGCGCAAAAGGGTCCACACGGTGACCTCATGGAGGTACAATGCTCCTATGTGGTCTGCTGGTATGTGGTGAGAACCTCATGTTTATGTGGACATTATATGCTGTTGAGTATGCTCCACTCGAGAAGCGAGCCAGAAGCAAGCAAGCTACGTGTGGGAGTAAGGGGAGAGAGAGAGAGAGAGACCCAGCCATTGACACACCCCATTTGCTGGTGAGACGCCAACACAACCCTGTCTGACGTCTAACTAATCACCGTCATTGAACACCACCGACACAAACACACTTGGGTAAGAGAGTTAAACGTTTCTTTTCCTTACATAAAACAGACATTCTTTAAGAAAAAATAATGGCTCCCTCCACTATCACACAAAGCCGCCGCCTAATCCCCTCTCCCCCTTTCCCCTCTTTCTCTCCCCGTACCCATCTTAAGAGCCTGGTCTCCTACCCTCCCAAGTAGGGGGCCCCTCCCTCCTCTACATATCCTTGCCAGGTAGGGGGGCCCCTCCCTCCTCAACATATCCTTGCCAGGTAGGGGGGCCCCTCCCTCCTCAACATAACCTTGCCAGGTAGGGGGGCCCTCCATCCTCTGCATAACGTACATACTCACATCTATCTATCTATCGATCTATATATCCTCAGGATTAACTCTATGCCACATACTCATACATATTCATCTACTACTATTCCTGTACTCTTCACCTGCTCATCTATACTTACCCTACATGACCACATACCTCCACCACCGCCCCGACTCCAACATGACCCTCTCTCAAGTGCCGTGCGGCCGGACGTCCCGCGCCCGGCACGCGCCACACACCCGGGGAACCCCCCAGGACACTCTACGACTAGACACCTGCGCACCACCTGAGCAGGGGGGCCTAATGAGCTCACCTGCTCAGGTGATGCGTGCGGTCTAGGTGTACTTTACACTACTGATGTTGGTGTTGGGAGTGGTGTTGGTGTTGGGAGTGGTGTTGGTGTTGGGAGTGGTGGTGGTGTTGGGAGTGGTTGTGGTGTTGGGAGTGGTGTTGGGAGTGGTGGTGGTGTTGGGAGTGGTGGTGGTGTTGGGAGTGGTGTGGTGTTGGGAGTGGTGGTGGTGTTGGGAGTGTGGTGGTGATGGGAGTGGTGGTGGTGTTGGGAGCGGTGGTGGTGTTGGGAGTGGTGGTGGTGTTGGGAGTGGTGGTGGTGTTGGGAGCGGTGGTGGTGTTGGGAGTGGTGTGTGGTGTTGGGAGTGGTGGTGGTGTTGGGAGTGGTGGTGGTGTTGGGAATGGTGTTGGTGTTGGGAGTGGTGGTGGTGTTCGGAGTGGTGTTGGTGTTGGGAGTGGTGTGGTGTTCGGAGTGGGTTGGTGTGATGGGAGTGGTGGTGGTGTTGGGAGTGGTGGTGGTGTTGGAAGTGGTGTTGGTGTTGGGAGTGGTTGTGGTGTTCGGAGTGGTGTGGTGGGAGTGGTGTGGTGTTGGGAGTGGTGGTGGTGTTGGTGTTGGGAGTGGTGGTGGTGTAGGGAGTGGTGTGGTGTTGGGAGTGGTGTGTGGTGTTGGAAGTGGTGGTGGTGTTGGTGTTGGGAGTGGTGGTGGTGTAGGGAGTGGTGTTGGTGTTGGGAGTGGTGGTGGTGGTGTTGAGAATGGTTGTGGTTTTGAAAGTGGTTGGGAGTTACAAGTAGAATGTTGGGTTTCAAGATAAAACAAGTTTATTTTCTGCCTAAAACACTAATACGGTTTAGTTTGGTCAAGATCTGGGAAAAACCTTAAAGACTAAGAATTAAGACTAATTGAGATGAACAGCATTAACTGAACTGACGTATGTTGACATTTAGGAGATAAGGTAAGTTACAAGGAGTTGATTATGTAAAACTTAATTGCTTTTCTCTTAAACTGGATGATAGAGGGGAAGTCTTTAACGTGATTACGAATACATACTCACATACTTACTTATACATACATTTATATATTTATTTATATATATACAAGAAGGTACATTGGGATTGTGATGATACATAGCATAGTAATTACATTCTAGTAAAACCACTAGTACGTGCAGCGTTACAGGCAGGTCCTTAATCTAAAAAAAATTTAAGTAGGAAAATACTTACAAAAGTTATAAAAATTATAACAGGTACATAGCATGAAAAAAATAAAAGATGAGAAAAATTAGTTGGTATATTAAAGCACATGGGTAGCTCAGTTTGATTGCAATGACAGCTTGAATGGTAGTTTAACAGAAATTAATAGGCAATACAGCATATGGCTAGCACATAAAAGAAGACAGCAATGAACACATTGATAAGTTGTTTGGATTAAGTACATAAAGATTGGAAGATTAGGTGACACTAGATAGAGAGCAAATTTAAAGCTCAGTGTAGCAAACTACGAAGATGAAATTAGGTACTTTTGGTTTTGTTTTTGAATGAGGCAAAAGTTTGACAACTTTTCAATTCACTAGGGAGTGAGTTCCATAGACTAGGTCCCTTTTTTTTGCATAAAGTGTTTACACAGATTAAGTTTGACCCTGGGGATATCAAAGAGATATTTATTTCTGGTGTGGTGATAATGGGTCCTATTACATCTGTCCAGGGAGAGTTTCAGAGCATGGTTTGCATTTAAGAACAGGGTTTTGTAAATGTAGTTGACACAAGAGAATGTGTGGAGGGAGTTAATATTTAGCAAGTTTAGGGATTTAAAGAAGGGAGCTGAGTGTTGTCTGAAAGCTGAGTTTGTTATTATTCTGATAGTAGATTTTTGCTGGGTGATGATGGGCTTGAGGTGGTTTGCAGTGGTTGACCGCCATGCACAGATACCATAATTAAGATAGGGATAGATTAATGCATAATATAGTGAGAGGAGAGCAGAATTAGGAACATAATATCTGATTTGGGAGAGTATACCATCTGTGTTGGAGACTTTCTTAGTTACGTGTTGAATGTAGGTGCTGAAGTTGAGTCTCTTGTCGAGTCTCTTGGCGAGTCTCTTGAAGTTGAGTCATATACATACATACATACATACATACATACATACATACATACATACATACATACATACATACATACATACTACATACATACATACATACATACATACATACATACATACATACATACATACATACATAAATACGTACATGCATGCACACACATACATACATACATACGAAGCTGGAAACAGTTCAGAGGTATGCCACTAGGCTAGTCCCAAACTAAGAGCGATGAGTTATGAGGACAGACTACGTGACCTGCACCTCACGTCGCTGGAAGACAGAAGAGCTAGGGGAGACATGATCACCACATATAAAATTCTCAGGGGAATTGACAGGCTTCCACACCCCCACGTTGACCGCAGAACGTCTAAGGTTACCTGCCATTCTCGCTTACCAAGTGTATCCCACACACACACACTCAACACACACACACACACACACACACACACACACACACACACACACAACAACACACACACACACACACACACACACACACACACAAGGACAAAGCAGCAGTGAATGAAGTACTAAAGGCACTAGACATGGAAGGGGCCGAGCATAGCATTGAGAAGGTTTTCAGGCTAGGCCGGTACAACAAAGACCGAGACCGAATGATAAAGATAGTGTTTGCAAACGAGAACACAAAGGAGAGGATCCTATCAAGGAAGAGCTCCCTGAAAAACGTGGGAAAATTAAAAAATGTATTCCTCCAGCGAGACATGACAAGGGAGGAGAGAGCCGTGGCGGCAGAAGCAAGGAAGAGGCACAGGGCGAGAGGGGAAAACCAGGAAGTCACAGCTCCCAACACAACACCCCAGAGGCGAGGGGGGAACCCACAACCAGCTACCCAGTAACACCAGAAGGGAGGACAAACCCGCCTCCCTCCTCTGCATAGAAAACCCCCCTACCCCAAACCCTCCCTGCCCCCACTCAAAAGTTCAGCCAAATCTCCCTCCCCCCACACCCAATCCCCACCCTTCTACCCCTCCCCTCCTCCCGAGTCCTCCCTCTCCCCTTTCCTTCCCGTCCTCCCTCCCCTTTCACCCCATACCCTCCCTGTCCCTCCCCCTTCACTGGATCCCCGCCCCTCATTCCAGTATCCTCTGAGATCCTGTTACCCACCTCACAGGTCCTCACACCCATGGAACAGCCTCCCCCACCAGCAGAACACTCACCAAGGAGGCGATTTGAGAAGGGACAGAAGAAAGTGAGCCTCAAAGCGATGTACACTAACATAGATGGAATTACAAATAAAGCAAATGAGCTTGGAGAACTGGTACTAGAGGAAAACCCAGACATAATAGCCCTCACAGAAACAAAGATCACGAAAACAATAACAAATGCAGTGTTCCCACAGGACTATTATGTTATGCGGAAAGAGAGGGAAGGAAGAGGTGGGGTGGTGTAGCTCTGCTGGTAAGAAAAGGCTGGGATTTTGAGGAGATGGATATTCAGGGCTGTGAAGGTTTCAGTGACTACATAGCAGGTACTGTAACAAATGGAGGGAAAAAAATTATAGTCGCAGTCATATATAATCCACCACCAAATGACAGAAGACCTAGACAGGAATATGATAGAAACAACATGGCCACCATTAACATAATAGAAAGAGCAGCTTCTGTTGCTAGCAGGAATGGATCTGGACTACTAATTATGGGAGACTTCAACCATGGAAGATAGATTGGAAGAACAGAGACCCGCATGGAGGACCAGAAACATGGAGAGCTAAGCTGCTGGACGTGGCAACAAGAAACTTTCTAAGCCAGCATACCAAAGAGCCAACAAGAATGAGAGGAGAAGATGAACCAGCAATGCTTGATTTGATATTTACCCTAAATGAATGGGATATAAGGGAAGTTAAGATGGAAGCGCCCTTGGGAATGAGTGACCACAGTGTATTGAACTTTGAGTACCTGGTAGAGCTAGGACTTATCTCCCCCCAAAAAGAACTAGGAATCAAAAGGCTGGCATACCGAAAGGGGAATTATGAACAGATGAGAAGTTTCCTAAGTGAAATACCTTGGGACACAGACCTCAGAGACAAGTCTGTACAGGGTATGATGGACTATGTTACCCAAAAGTGTCAGGAGGCAGTAAACAGGTTCATCCCGGCCCAAAGGGAAAAATCCGAGAAGCAACAGAAGAATCCATGGTATAATAGGGCATGTATGGAAGCGAAGAAACTGAACAAAAAGGCGTGGAGGAACTTCCGGAATAACAGAACACCAGAAAGCAGGGAGAGATACCAGCGAACCAGGAATGAGTACGTCAGGGTGAGAAGAGAAGCAGAGAAAAATTTTGAAAATGATATAGCAAACAAAGCCAAGACCGAACCAAAGCTACTCCACAGTCACATCAGAAGGAAAACAACAGTGAAAGAACAGGTATTGAAACTTAGAACAGGCGAGGACAGGTATACAGAGAATGACAGAGAGGTGTGTGAGGAACTCAACAAGAGGTTCCAGGAGGTCTTCACAATAGAACAGGGTGAGGTCACTGTGCTAGGAGAAAGGGAGGTAAACCAGGCGGCCTTGGAGGAGTTCGAAATTACGAGAGAGGAGGTCAAGAGACACCTGCTGGATCTGGATGTTAGAAAGGCGGTTGGTCCAGATGGGATCTCACCATGGGTACTGAAAGAGTGTGCAGAGGCACTTTGCTTGCCACTCCATAGTGTATAGTAAATCACTAGAGACGGGAGACCTACCAGAAATATGGAAGACGGCGAATGTGGTCCCAATATACAAAAAGGGCGACAGACAAGAGGCACTGAACTACAGGCCAGTGTCCTTGACTTGTATACCATGCAAGGTGATGGAGAAGATCGTGAGAAAAAACCTGGTAACACATCTGGAGAGAAGGGACTTCGTGACAAATCGCCAACATGGATTCAGGGAGGGTAAATCTTGCCTTACAGGCTTGATAAAATTCTACGATCAGGTGACACAGATTAAGCAAGAAAGAGAGGGCTGGGCGGACTGCATTTTCTTGGATTGTCGGAAAGCCTTTGACACAGTACCGCATAAGAGGCTGGTACATAAGCTGGAGAGACAGGCAGGTGTAGCTGGTAAGGTGCTCCAGTGGATAAGGGAGTATCTAAGCAATAGGAAGCAGAGAGTTACGGTGAGGGGTGAGACCTCCGATTGGCGTGAAGTCACCAGTGGAGTCCCACAGGGCTCTGTACTCGGTCCTATCTTGTTTCTGATATATGTAAATGATCCCGGAGGGTATCGATTCATTTCTCTCAATGTTTGCGGACGATGCTAAAATTATGAGAAGGATTAAAACAGAAGAGGACTGTTTGAGCTTCAAGAAGACCTAGACAAGCTGAAGGAATGGTCGAACAAATGGTTGTTAGAGTTTAACCCAACCAAATGTAATGTAATGAAGATAGGTGTAGGGAGCAGGAGGCCAGATACAAGGTATCATCTGGGAGAGGAAATTCTTCAGGAGTCAGAGAAGGAAAAAGACTTGGGGGTTGATATCACGCCAGACCTGTCTCCTGCAGCACATATCAAGCGGATAACATCAGCGGCATATGCCAGGCTGGCCAACATACGAACGGCATTCAGAAACTTGTGTAAAGAATCATTCAGAACTTTGTATACCACATATGTCAGGTCAATCCTGGAGTATGCAGCCCCAGCATGGAGTCCATATCTAGTCAAGGATAAGACTAAACTGGAAAAGGTTCAAAGGTTTGCCACCAGACTAGTACCCGAGCTGAGAGGTATGAGCTACGAGGAGAGACTACGGAATTAAACCTCACTTCGCTGGAAGACAGAAGAGTTAGGGGGGACATGATCACCACATTCAAGATTCTGAAGGGGATTGATAGGGTAGATAAAGACAGTATATTTAACACAAGGGGAACACGCACAAGGGGACACAGGTGGAAACTGAGTGCCCAAATGAGCCACAGAGATATTAGAAAGAACTTTTTTAGTGTCAGAGTGGTTGACAAATGGAATGCATTAGGGAGTGATGTGGTGGAGGCTCACCCATACACAGTTTCAAGTGTAGATATGACAGAGCCCGATAGGCTCAGGAATCTGTACACCTGTTGATTGACGGTTGAGAGGCGGGACCAAAGAGCCAGAGCTCAACCCCCGCAAACACAACTAGGTGAGTACAACTAAGTGAGTACACACACACACACACACACACACACACACACACACACACACACACACACACACTCGAGGGGCCTCGTAGCCTGGTGGATAGCGCGCAGGACTCGTAATTCTGTGGCGCGGGTTCGATTCCCGCACGAGGCAGAAACAAATGGGCAAAGTTTCTTTCACCCTAAGTGCCCCTGTTACCTAGCAGTAAATAGGTACCTGGGAGTTAGTCAGCTGTCACGGGCTGCTTCCTGGGGTGTGTGTGTGGGGTGTGGGAAAAAAAAAGTAGTAAACAGTTGATTGACAGTTGAGAGGCGGGCCGAAAGAGCAAAGCTCAACCCCCGCAAAAACACAACTAGTAAACACAACTAGTAAACACACACAAACACACAAACACACACACAACACACACACACACACACACACACACACACACACACACACACACACACACACAGAAACCCATGGTTTAATCAAAGATGTAGGCTAGCTAAGCAGCAAAGTAAAAGGGCATGGAGAAACTATAGGAATAACAGGACACTGGAGAGCAGAGAAAGATACCAGAATGCCAGGAATGAATATGTCAGGATGAGAAGAGAGGCAGAAAGACAATACGAAAATGACATCGCAAGCAAGGCAAAGACTCAGCCTAAATTGTTGCATAGCCACATTAGGAGAAAAACAACAGTAAAGGAACAGGTTATGAGATTAAGGATAGGGACGGAAGGATTCACTACAAATGACAAGGAAGTGTGTGAGGAATTGAATAAGAAATTCCAGGAGGTCTTCACCTTAGAACAAGGAGAAATTCCAGAGGTA
>NW_027189131.1:4339881-4404881 GCF_040958095.1 Procambarus clarkii
CGGTAGTGGGCCCCCATGCCCATCCCGTGGATGGTAGTGGTCCCCAAAGCCATCCTGTCGGCGGTAGTGGACCTTCCTGTGGATGATTGTGGTCCCCAAACCCATCATGTGGGTGGCAGTTGACCCATGCCTATCCTGTGGGCGGTACTTGACCCCATTAGCAAGTTGCGGCGGTAATGAACCTAATACCCACCCTGAGGGCGTTAGTGGACCCCCATACGGGTCATTTTGGGTGGTAGTTAACCCCCTTACCTATCCTGTGGGCGGTAGTAGACGCGATACTATGGTGTATGGTGCCTATTAATCTTGTCTAAGTTACCAATCAAGCTGTCAATGCAATCAATCAGAGCTACCAATGTACTACTAGTATAGTACTACTTAGTATATTACTACTAATATACTACTTAGTATACCTACTAATCTCCTCTATCTCATTTTTCTTTTTTCTTGCAATGTATCTTTTATCATTTATTAATTCTGCTTGAATTTACCTACTTGAAATTATCTGTTAGATTAAGGACCTGCCCGAAACGCTGCGCGTACAAGGCTTTACAAGATTGTAAATACCATGCTATGTATCCTCACAAACCCAATGTACCTTCTTGTATATAAATAAATAAATAAATACTCATCCTGTCGGCGGTAATTAAGCATATACCCATTCTTTGGTCGGTACTGTACCCTATTCTCATGCTGTGGGCGACAATGGAGGCCATACCCATCCTGTGGCGGTAGTAGACAATTTTCATCCTGTGGATGATTGTGGACCCCATACCCATCCTGTGGGCGGTATAGTGGACGCCAAACACACATCCTTTGAGCGGAAGTGGAACATATACCCTTCCAGTGGGCAGTAGTGGATCCCATACCCATCCTTCATGCGGTAGTGGACGCCATATTCATCCTGTGGGCAGTAGTGGACCCCATGCTCATCCTGTAGATGATAGTGGTCGTCAAACCCACCCTATGGGCAGTTGTGGACCCCATACCCATCCTGCAGGCGGTAGTGGACCCCCATACCCATCCTGCAGGCAGTAGTGGACCCCCATACCCATCCTGTATAGTACTCACCTAATTGTGCTTGCGGGGATTGGGTTCTGGATCTTTGGTCCCGCCTCTCAACCGTCAATCAACTGATGTATAGATTCCTGAGCCTACTGGGCTCTATCATAATCTATATTGAAACTGTGTATGGAGTCAGCCTCCACCACATCACTTCCTAGTGCATTCCATTTACTATCTACTCTGACACTGAAAAAGTTTTTCTAATGTCTCTGCGGCTGATTTGGGTACTCAGCTTCCACCTGTGTCCCCATGTGCGTGTGCCACCCGTGTTAAATAATCCATCCTTGTCCACCCCTGTCAATTCCCCTGAGAATTTTGTATGTTGTGATCATGTCGCCACTAGCTCTTCTGTCTTCCAGCGACGTGAGATGCAGGTCACGTAGTCTGTCCTCATTACTCATGCCTCTTAGTTCTAGGACTTGTCTAGTGGCATACCTCTGAACTTTTTCAGCTTCGTCTTGTGCTTGATTAGATACGGTTCCATGCTGGGGCTGCATACTCCAGGATTGGCCTTACATATGTGGTATACAAGGTTCTGAAGGATTCCTTACACAGGTTTCTGAAAGCAGTTCTGATGCTAGCCAGCCTCGCATAGGCCGCTGATGTTATTCTTTTGATGTGGGCTTCAGGAGACAGGTTTGGCGTGATATCAACTCCCAGATCTTTCTCTCTGTCCGTTCGTGAAGGACTTCATCTCCCATTCGGTATCCAGTGACTGGCCTCCTAGTTCCTCCTCCTAGTTTCATTACCTTACATTACTTGGGTTGAATTTTAGGAGCCATTTGTCGGACCATTCCTTCAGTTTGTCTAGGTCATCTTGTAGCCTCATACTATCCTCCTCTGTCCTGATCCTCCTCATAATTCTTGCATCATCAGCAAACATCGAGAGGAACGAGTCAATTCCTTCTGGGAGATCATTTACGTATATCAGAAACCGTATAGTTCCAGGGACTGATCACTGTGGGGCTCCACTGGTGACTCCCCGCAATTCCGAGACCTCACCCCTCACGGTAACTCGCTGTCTCCTGTTGCTTAGGTACTCTCTTATCCAGTGGAGTACCTTTCCTTTCACTCCTGCCTGCTTCTCCAGTTTGTGCACTAGTCTCTTATGTGGTACTGTGTCAAAAGTTTTCTGGCAGTCCAGAAATATGCAGTCTGCCCAGCCCTCTCTCTCTCTCTTGCCTGATTTTTGTTGTCTGGTCATAGAACTCTATCCAGTTAGGCATGATTTGCAATCTCTGAACCCATGCTGATGTTGTGTTTCATGTTCTTTTGCTCCAGATGTTCCACTTGCTTTTTTCGCACAATCTTTTCTATCATCTTGCATGGAATGTAAGTTATGGACACTGGATTGTAGTTCAGTGCCTCCTGCCTATCACCCTTCTTGTATATTGGGACTACGTTGGCCGTCTTCCAAATTTTTGGCAGTTCACCTGTTACCAGTGACTTCTTGTACACCATGGAGAGTGGTAGGCACAGAGCATCTGCTCCTTCCTTTAGAATCCATGGTGAGATTCCATCCGGGCCTATAGCCTTTGTCACGTCCAAATCTAGCAGATGCTTCCTCATCTCCCCACTGGTAATCACTAA
The DNA here is from genome assembly GCF_040958095.1 of Procambarus clarkii. NCBI lineage: Eukaryota > Metazoa > Arthropoda > Malacostraca > Decapoda > Cambaridae > Procambarus > Procambarus clarkii. The sequence goes on from NW_027189131.1 coordinate 4,342,537, forward strand.
CTCCTCTAGTGGTGTCTGGGTTGATGTTCCTTCCCTTATTTCGAGGACTTCTCCTTGCTCTGAGGTGAAGACTTCCTGGAATTTCTTATTGAGTTCCTCGCACACTTCCTTGTCCTTTTTAGTGAATCTTTCTGCCCTTATCCTCAGTTTCATCACCTGTTCCTTCACTGTTGTTTTCCTCCTGATGTGGCTATGCAGCAGTTTGGGTTGAGTCTTTGCCTTGCTCGCTGTGTCATTTTCATATTGCCTCTCCTGCCTCTCTTCTCACCCTGACGTATTCATTGCTGGCGCTCTGGTATCTTACTCTGCTCTCTAGTGTTCTGTTGTTTTTATAGTTTCTTCACGCCATTTTACTTAACTGCTTTGCTAGCTTGCAACTCTGATTAACCATAGGCTTTTCATCTCTATTTCATTTTTTTCCTTTTGGACTGGGACGAACTTGTCTGCTGCCGCCTTACACTTCTGTGTAATGTAGTCCATCATGTCTTGAACCGTTTTTCCTCTGAGCTCTGTTTCCCAAGCTATTTCAGTTAGGAATTTTCTCATCTCATAGTTTCTCTTCCGGAATGCCGGCCTCTTGTTTTCTGGTCCCTTCCTTGAGTACATTAACCCTTCTTCGACCAAATATTCAAACAACAGTACACTGTGATCACTCATACCCCCGAGGGCTTCCAGACCGATTTCCCTTATATAGGTCGAGTCTTGCTGGTTCATCATTGCCTCTCATTCTCGTGGGACCCTTGACATGCTGACTTAAAAAAGTTTCTAGTCGTCACCTCTAGCAGTTTCGCTCCCCATGTTTCCTCACCTCCATGTGGTTCTCTGTTTTCCCAGTCTATCCTTCCATGATTAAAGTCCTCCATGCTGAGCAGATGGGGTCGATTTCTACAGGCAGCAGCGGCTGCTCTCTCAATGATAATGTTAACTGCCATGTTGTTTCTGTCATACTCTTGCCTGGGTCTTCTTTCATTTTGTGGTGGGTTATATATCACTGCTACTACTACTCTTCGTGCTCGCATCGTCATGGTGCCTGTTATGAAGTCTCAGAACACTTCGCTGCCCGGAATAACCATCTCCTCGAAACTCCATTCCTTTCTCATCAGTAGAGCCATTCTGCCTCCTCCCCTTCCTTCCCTCTCTTTCCTTATTACAGTGTAGTCCTGGGGGAAACACCGCATTCGTTATGATTCCTGAGAGTTTTGTTTCTGTAAGTCCAATTACATCTGGGTTTACTTCTTGCCTTGTTTTTAATCCCATCTATGTTCGAGTACATAACCTAACTCTCTTCTGTCCATTCTCAGTTTCTGTTGATTCCACTGGAGTTGGAGGGTAAGGGATGCCTGGGATGGGTGAACCTAGGAAGTAGAGCCTGGGGGGTCTGGGGTGTGAGGGGGGCTGGGAGGATCTGGAACAGGGGGGGCTAGGGGGTCTGACGTGATGCGGCTGAGGGGATCCGGGGTTGCGGGGTTAGTTGGGGCAAGGGATGGGGGAGCTGGAGGGGCATGTGGTGGTGTGGTGGAAGGTCACGGGTTGGAGTGTGCAGGGTAGACTGGGGTGAGTTAACAGGGTGGTCAGGGGTTGGGGAGGGGAGGGGTGCCTGGGGAGGGGGGGCCATGACGGAGGGGGGTGGGGTTAATGGGAAGGGCACAGGCTGGAGAAACAGGGAAGGGCATGGGGTGCAGGAACAGAGAGGGTCTGGGGTAGGGGTTGGGGAAGAAAAAGGGCATGGGGGATTCTGGGGTCAGGGAACATGTGGGCATGATCTGAAGGGGGACTTTACTGTCTGGGGAGGTGCAAGTAATTGGTGGGGGATGGTTGAGGGGTTGGTTGGTGGGAGGCTTCTGTTACAATTCTCCCTATGGGTACTGGCCTACTGGTGGGGGGGATTCCCACTCCCCTCTGAGGTTCCTCGAGACACTGAGCTGAGACCTGTGGCTCCCATATCCCCACTCCTTTCTCTGCGTCTCCTCCTTGCTTCTGCAGCCTTCCTTCTCTCCTCCCTTGTCATGTCCCTTTGCAGAAAGACGTCCTCGTATCCCCCTAACCTCACAAGTCTGCTCTTCCTGGATAGGATTTTCTCCTTTGTTGCCTCGTTCATGAGCGCTACCTTTATCAATCGTTTCCTTTCCTTCTTGTAGATGCCCAGCCTGAAAACCTTCTCTATGTTGCTATTTGCTTCCTCCATATCCAGTCCCTCCAAGATCTCTGTCATGGTTTCTCGGTCCCTCCTCCTCCACTCCTCCCGATTGGATCCCTCTGGTTCCTGTACTCCTACAACTATAATTGTTCGTTTCCTTTCCAGCATTTGCTTAGTGCATTTTGCAGCTTCCTGTGAGGTAGCTGCTTTCATAGCTGTTGCCCATAGTGGTCCCCATACCCATCCTATGGGCAGTTCATGGACCCAGACCTATCCTACAAGTGGTATGGGCCCCTTACCCACCTAACAGGTCGTAGTGGACCCGATACCGATCCTACAGTAGGTAGTATACACAATACCATCCTGTTTGCAGTAGTTTACCCCATAAACATTCCAACGTAACATCGTTTTCTGTTCACGATTCTACAATATTTTCTTTAAAGATGTTTAAAGCATAAACTAGTGTAAATAATAATGATTGTTGCAGCACTTTTATTTTATGTAATGAATTATAGTGCTTATTATAATTTACTAAGAACAACTAATATTTCTCATAACAAAACTACGAGCCTTCAATAGGATGTAGCTGATCTGTAATATTCTAAGAGCATGGACAATAGTAGGTAAATTTCACAACCCATGTGGGACCTGAAAACTACAATTTTCATTATAATTGAACCAATCACGACTTTTCTGCTGTCTACGGTGATGGACGGGTACTGTGAGACGTAAATTGGTACGTGAGGAAGAGTTTGGCCTTGAAAAAAATATAACTGGGAATATACCACATATGTACTAATTCATAAGGAAAATATTAACTATTAGCAATAAGTCATATATGTGCCGTCTTGTGCGAGAGCGGGTTGTATAGTGGTGTGGTGAACCTTGTGGTCATGTATGGTGGTGTGGTGAACCCTGTGGTCATGTATGGTAGTGTGGTGAACCCTGTGGTCATGTATGGTGGTGTGGTGAACCTTGTGGTCATGTATGGTGGTGTGGTGAACCTTGTGGTCATGTATGGTAGTGTGGTGAACCCTGTGGTCATGTATGGTGGTGTGGTGAACCTTGTGGTCATGTATGGTGGTGTGGTGAACCTTGTGGTCATGTATGGTGGTGTGGTGAACCCTGTGGTCATGAATGGTGGTGTGGTGAACCTTGTGGTCATGTATGGTGGTGTGGTGAACCTTGTGGTCATGTATGGTGGTGTGGTGAACCCTGTGGTCATGTATGGTGGTGTGGTGAACCTTGTGTTCATGTATGGTGGTGTGGTGAACCTTGTGGTCATGTATGGTGGTGTGGTGAACCTTGTGGTCATGTATGGTGGTGTGGTGAACCTTGTGGTCATGTATGGTGGTGTGGTGAACCTTGTGGTCATGTATGGTGGTGTGGTGAACCTTGTGGTCATGTATGGTGGTGTGGTGAACCTTGTGGTCATGTATGGTGGTGTGGTGAACCTTGTGGTCATGTATGGTGGTGTGGTGAACCTTGTGGTCATGTATGGTGGTGTGGTGAACCTTGTGGTCATGTATGGTGGTGTGGTGAACCCTTCATGTATGGTGGTGTGGTGAACCTTGTGGTCATGTATGGTGGTGTGGTGAACCCTGTGGTCATGTATGGTGGTGTGGTGAACCTTGTGGTCATGTATGGTGGTGTGGTGAACCTTGTGGTCATGTATGGTGGTGTGGTGAACCATGTGGTCATGTATGGTGGTGTGGTGAACCCTGTGGTCATGTATGGTGGTGTGGTGAACCCTGTGGTCATGTATGGTGGTGTGGTGAACCTTGTGGTCATGTATGGTGGTGTGGTGAACCTTGTGGTCATGTATGGTGGTGTGGTGAACCTTGTGGTCATGTATGGTGGTGTGGTGAACCCTTCATGTATGGTGGTGTGGTGAACCTTGTGGTCATGTATGGTGGTGTGGTCAACCCTGTGGTCATGTATGGTGGTGTGGTGAACCTTGTGGTCATGTATGGTGGTGTGGTGAACCTTGTGGTCATGTATGGTGGTGTGGTGAACCATGTGGTCATGTATGGTGGTGTGGTGAACCTTGTGGTCATGTATGGTGGTGTGGTGAACCCTGTGGTCATGTATGGTGGTGTGGTGAACCCTGTGGTCATGTATGGTGGTGTGGTGAACCTTGTGGTCCTGGTTGCTGGAGTGTTGATCTTTGTGGTAGTTTACACTGGCGTTGTGGTTGTAGTTGTTGCAACGCCAAAGTAGGGTTAGACATGTGGTTAATAATTGTGTGAAATGCCGGAAGTTCAACATCACTTACAAAGAACAGCAGTAGTTGTAATATATGAAAAACCCTGGACACTATTGTGGCGGAGACTATATATCTGTGGCCGACGTCTACAAATGAGTGTAGAAACACCTTTGTCCCCTTTGGCTGACGTTAAAGACATTACCTATGGACTGGCACATGAAAATTCTTCGCAGAATAGTTACATATTGAATATATACTTTCACTTGAAAAACTATTAATCTTATGTTGAACTTTTATAATAATTTGTGTAAGAAATAACAACAATTAAGATTATCACAGACCTTTTGTTAGACGACAATAACCGGATGATGTTTGATGTACCACTAGCGCTAAACTGGCTGTTAAACCAAGAGCTATTTGCTGCTTGTTTTACCAAAACCTTATGGCTCACTGGTTTACCAAAAGCTGTAGGCAGGAGAGTTGCTAAGGATAGTTTGTCTCTAATTACTTATCACAGCACACCAGGCCACACTCTGAATGTAACCAACTGTCACACTCAGGACAAGGCCCTGTGGTCACATTATGGTCAGTACCTTCTGGACACCAGGTACAGTGTTTGCAACAGATAAAATCAATGAATGCTGGTAAAACCAAAAGCAAGACACTTCACTACACACGAGAACTGTTAACAGTACACTACTCACAAATACACTGGCGTTAGCGGTGACACCAAATAAGGGCAAACATGTCGCCGCTACGCAGTATCCATATCGAGGTGGACGGAACGTTGAGCGACAAAAAGCGATACCAGTGACAAAAATGTAACTTTCCTTTCTAGATTATCTTCCACACTAATAGCACAGCTGTGTGGTCTGTGCTCCCTCTATGTTACTGGTGATATCTATCACACACGACCGGTCTGTGTGTACTCTGTGCTCCCTCTATGTTACTGGTGGTATCTATCACACACTACTGGACCAGCTGTGGAGATATCTATCACACACTACTGGGCCAGCTGTGGAGATATCTACCACACACTACTGGGCCAGCTGTGGAGATATCTATGACACACTACTGGGCCAGCTGTGGAGATATCTATCACACACTACTGGGCCAGCTGTGGAGATATCTATCACACACTACTGGGCCAGCTGTGGAGATATCTATCACACACCACTGGGCCAGCTGTGGAGATATCTATCACACACCACTGGGCCAGCTGTGGAGATATCTATCACACACCACTGGGCCAGCTGTGGTGATATCTATCACACACTACTGGGCCAGCTGCGTGTACTCTGTGCTCCCTCTATGTTAGTGCAACCCGCTCTCGCTATAACATAGTATCATTGTGGCCAAAGGCTCATAGTTCCTAAGCTGCTAATGTTCATAGTTTATCTGTGGTAGATTTCCAGTTATTTCCCTATCACCAGGCACTAACCCTTCATCACGCACCATAGTCTGTCTCATAGTACCCGTCTCATCACTGTAGAGAGCATAAGGGTCCGTTTGCTCCAATTTTAAATGATAATTGTATTTTTACAGTGAAACGTCTGATATGAAAATTACGTACTATTTTCCATGTTATTCAAGTATCATGGATACGCTACATCCAATTGAAGGCTCGTAGTTTTGTTTTGAGAAATCTTGGTAGTTCTAAGTAAATTATAATAAGCACTATAAATTATTATATGAAATTGTGGGGTTCTCTCAAATAATTTTTGTTTACAATAGTTTGTGCTTTGAAAATCTGAAGAGAGTGAATTGCAGGAACGTCATAACAAAACGATGTTAAGTTGAAATGTCTATGGGGTACACTACTGAAAACCGGATAGATCTTGGGCCCACAACAAATCACACGATGTTTATGGAGTCCACTACCACCTAAAAGGATAGGTATGTGTTCCACTACCACCTGTAGGTTGGGTATGGGTCCATTACCACCAATAGGATGGGTATGGGGTCCATTACCGCCCCATGCATGGTATGAGGTGCATTACTGCCCACAGCATGGGCATGGGGTCCACTACCGCCAACAGGAAGGCTATGAGGTCCACTTCCATCCACAGGATGGGTATGAGGTCCACTACCCCAAAGGATGGGTATGCGGTCCACTGCCGCCCAGAGGATGAGTGTTTGGGTCCGCCTCCTCCTTCAGAATGAGTATGGGGGTCACAACCACCCACAGGATGGGTATGTGGCCCAGTACTGCCCATATATTTTTTAATACAAGAGTTCTTACATTCTTGTACACATTCTTACATACACAGGATAAGTATGGGGTGCACTACCACCCACAGGATGAGTATGCGGGGTCCACTACTGCCCACGGGATTGGACTATCATCTACAGGAAGGATATGGGGTCCACTACCACTAGCAGGATGGATTTAGGGTTCACAACTATTCACACGCTGTGTATGGGGTCCACTATCACCCGTAGGATGGGTATGGGGTCCACTACCACCTGTTGGTTGTGTATGGGGTCAACTACCACCTACAGGATGAGGCTGGAGTTCACTACCGCCCACAGGATGGGTATGGGGTCCACTAGCGCCAACAGGAGGAGTATGGGGTCCACTGCCACCCAAAGGATGAGTATGGGGTCCACTATCACCCACTGGGTAGGTATGGGGTTCACTACCATCCACAGGATGAGTAGGGGATCCACTACCACGTATACGATAGGTATGGGGTCCACTACAACCACAGGATGAGTATAGGGTCCACTACTGGTCAGAAAATGAGTGTATGGTCCACCTCTGCCCACAGGATGGGTATGGGGTCCACTGCTCCCATCAGGATGGGTATTGGGTCGATTGCCGCCTAGAAAATGGGTGTATGGTTCACTACCGCCTACAGGATTGGTATGGGTCCTGTACCGCCCATGGAATGGGACCCAAGGTGTCCACTACCACCTGTAGATGTTTATTGGGTCCACTACTGCCTACATGATCAAGTACCGCCCAGTCAAGTACTCTCGGAAACCTGATACATATGTTAACATACTATAGTTACCCATTAAGATTTTTTGGAAAAATGGGAGATTCCGTGGCGTCATCACAACAAGACGTATATTCACAACATGTATATATTAAACTCTAATTATTCCTTTAAACAGAGTCTAGTGTTTAAACATAATAAAATAGTATTCACTAGGACTGAATAATTATACCATACACCAGAAAATATAGCTTGCCTCCCTAGCCCTTAAGACAGAGTAGGAACCAGCAGAGTACTGGAACAAAACATTGTTGGAACACTCCCTCAAGGGAGGGGAGGCAAGTTATTGTCTCAGAGAGAGAGAGAAACAGAGAGGGCTCCTCACAGCATGCATAACTCTTCAAAGACTCCCAAAATATGAGTCATCAACCAAGAAACTGCCATTGTAACCCCTACAGCAGCAAAGTTCCTGACCGCCTTATATTCTTTTATTGGTAGTGATCACCATTAAATATTGGATAGGGTGCCGGTTATTAGCATACGAAAACCTAAACACAGTGAGAAGTGTTCCTCAGCAACACACAAATATTTCATGTCACACCTGTACTTTATATGTTGATGGAGCCATTCCTTCGGCAGGTAATTCGTGATCTGGAATAATTAGAAGGTGAGCTGACCCACATAAACTGTGAAGTGTCTTGCTGCCCTTGTTGGTCCACAGACACCACAGTGCTAGGCCGCCATTACATGGCACTCTGAAGCACATGTGCCACACCCTAACAGAAGTTGGAGGCAACAACTATACCACGGCCTACCAGGCTATATCAACCACACAGCTGAGACATTATAAATTGTATATTAATATAATTATAAGACGACAGTAATACTAACCAATGTAGTCTAATTACCACCGTATGTGGTATAATTTATATAAAGCTAGAGGTAAATATTTACAACTTAATATATATCCACACATTGTGGTATAAGTTGTACATATATCCCTTCAAACTATGTGCAGATAAATTCTGGCAGGCTGAATCAAAATATACAGTCAGTTTAAAATCATAATTCAATACTGAAGTTAACGAAAAATATAATAAAAATAAATAAATGTCTGCTAGGATTTTCCCACAAATACCGCCCAGAAGATGGCTACGGGTGCGGTACTCCCCCATAGCCATCCGGTACTGCCTATGGCGTCCGGTACTCTGGGCGGGACCAAAGAGCCCAAGCTCAACTCCTGCAAGCACAATTAGGTGAGTACAGGATGGGTATGGCGTCCACTACAACGCATAGAATGGATATTGGTCCCACTACTGCTCATGGGTTGGGGTATGGGGTCAACTATAGCTCATGGGTTGGGGTCAGCTACAGCTCATGGGTTGGGGTATGGGGTCAGCTACAGATCATGGGTTGGGGTATGGGGTCAACTACAGCTCATGGGTTGGGGTATGGGGTCAACTACAGCTCACGGGTTGGGGTATGGGGTCAGCTACAGCTCACGGGTTGGGGTATGGGGTCAACTACAGATCACAGGTTGGGGTATGGGGTCAGCTACAGCTCATGGGTTGGGGTATGGGGTCAACTACAGATCACGGGTTGGGGTATGGGGTCAACTACAGCTCACGGGTTGGGGTATGGGGTCAACTACAGCTCACGGGTTGGGGAATGGGGTCAACTATGGCTCATGGCTTGGGGTCCTAAATGGTTTCCTTCGCCATGACATCCATTTAGGTCATGGGTGATGGCTCCATCACCCATGTCAGGTACATGCATACAATAATATAAATAAATAAATAGTTTATGTAGATAAAAGTACATACAAACATATTGCGTTACAATTAGAATGCTTGATTTCTAGATAGAGCTAGTATATACTATCCTTAAAGCCACTAATACGCACACCTTTGGCGGCCAACCCGTCCTCATAAAATTACGTTGCTATACACCCGTATGCGCGCTATGGCCAAAATGAACGTAATTTGACATTAAATTGGCTCACGAAAGTGAAGTATTATCACGTTTTCTGTTGTGAGTCTTCCTGCTTACTCGGTAAGGTTAGGAGAGGAAACTTTCAATTGACGGTTTTCATGACGTTTTGAAACCTTAGGAAAACTTCCTGCCCTATTAACCTTCCAGAGGACCCTTAACTTGCTGTTTTGGAAGAAAAAACTCCAAAATTTATTTTCAATTATTTTTCATTTTGAAATTACGTCCATTTTCGGCCATACGGGCAAACGGTCAAATTCAAACGTAATCTGTAAGAAGACAGGTTCAGGAAATACGTAAAAACTAAGACAAGGCTAACTGAGATCAACAGCATGAATTTAAATTAAATAGGTTGACACTTAGTAGGTAAGGTAGGTTACATGGAGTTGATTATGTAGTACTTAGTTGTTTTTATCTTAAACTAGATGATAGAGAGGCAGTCTTTGGCGTGATTAGGAATACATTCATGCATACATATATACATACATAAATACATACATACATACATACATACATACATACATACATACATACATACATACATACATACATACATACATACATACGTACGTACGTACGTACGTATGTACATACATACATACATACATACATACATACATACATACATACATACATACATACATACATACATACATACATACATACATACATACATACATACATACATATACATCTAGTCAGTATATTGTTATTTCGAGAAAAAATCCAATACAGTTTATATTGGTGCGACGCCACTGTCATGAGGTTACCTGGAGGTGCTTCTTGAGGAGTTTAAATATCTCAGGAACTGTAGGCTTATGCGAGACATGTGTTAGATGGGGCATCTACAAGCACCAGCTGGAGGCTGGGGGAGTGTTGATGATTGAGGTGATGGTTAGCCCAAATGTTGGAGGGTGGGTTTGACAATAACCCCCCCCCCCCCGCACACACACACACACGTTGACCACACAACGTCTATGGTTATCTGCCACTCTCACTTACCAAGGGTATCTCATACACACACACACACACACACAAAAGAAAGGCTGTTGGTCCAGATGGGATCTCACCATGGGTACTGAAAGAGTGTGCAGAGGCACTTTGCTTGCCACTCTCCATAGTGTATAGTAAGTCACTGGACACGGGAGACCTACCAGAAATATGGAAGACGGCGAATGTGGTCCCAATATACAAAAAGGGCGACAGGCAAGAGGCACTGAACTACAGGCCAGTGTCCTTGACTTGTATACCATGCAAGGTGATGGAGAAGATCGTGAGAAAAAACCTGGTAACACATCTGGAGAGAAGGGACTTCGTGACAAATCGCCAACACGGGTTCAAGGAGGGTAAATCTTGCCCTACAGGCTTGATAGAATTCTACGATCAGGTGACAAAGATTAAGCAAGAAAGAGAGGGCTGGGCGGACTGCATTTTCTTGGATTGTCGGAAAGCCTTTGACACAGTACCGCATATGAGGCTGTTACATAAGCTGGAGAGACAGGCAGGTGTAGCTGGTAAGGTGCTCCAATGGATAAGGGAGTATCTAAGCAATAGGAAGCAGAGAGTTACGGTGAGGGGTCAGACCTCCGATTGGCGTGAAATCATCAGTGGAGTCCCACAGGGCTCTGTACTCGGTCCAATCTTGTTTCTGATATATCTAATGATCTCCCAGAGGGTATCGATTCATTTCTCTCAATGTTTGCGGATAATGCTAAAATTATGAGAAGGATTGAAACAGAAGAGGACTGTTTGAGGCTTCAAGAAAACCTAGACAAGCTGAAGGAATGGTCGAACAAATGGTTGTTAGAGTTTAACCCAACCAAATGTAATGTAATGAAGATAGGTGTAGGGAGCAGGAGGCCAGATACAAGGTATCATCTGGGAGAGGAAATTCTTCAGGAGTCAGAGAAGGAAAAAGACTTGGGGGTTGATATCACGCCAGACCTGTCTCCTGCAGCACATATCAAGCGGATAACATCAGCGGCATATGCCAGGCTGGCCAACATACGAACGGCATTCAGAAACTGGTGTAAAGAATCATTCAGAACTTTGTATACCACATATGTCAGGCCAATCCTGGAGTATGCAGCCACAGCATGGAGTCAATATCTAGTCAAGGATAAGACTAAACTGGAAAAGGTTCAAAGGTTTACCACCAGACTAGTACCCGAGCTGAGAGGTATGAGCTACGAGGAGAGACTACGGGAATTAAACCTCACTTCGCTGGAAGACAGAAGAGTTAGGGGGGACATGATCACAACATTCAAGATTCTGAAGGGAATTGATAGGGTAGATAACGACAGTCTATTTAACACAAGGGGAACACGCACAAGGGGACACAGGTGGAAACTGAGTGCCCAAATGAGCCACAGAGATATTAGAAAGAACTTTTTTAGTGTCAGAGTGGTTGACAAATGGAATGCATTAGGAAGTGATGTGGTGGAGGCTGACTCCATACACAGTTTCAAGTGTAGATATGATAGAGCCCAGTAGGCTCAGGAATCTGTACACCTGTTGATTGACGGTTGAGAGGCGGGACTAAAGAGCCAGAGCTCAACCCCCGCAAACACAACTAGGTGAGTACAACTAGGTGAGTACACACACACACACACACACACACACACACACACACACAGTAGGACGGCGGTAGGACGGCAGTAGGACGGCGGTCAGTGAACAAGGGTAGGACGTGCAGTCCGCGAATTACCTCAATATTCTCGGGATATTTACGTACCAGTGAGCCCAAAACATAGTTTTTGGGCATATGAAAGGTACAGCAACGCAGTGATAACGCAACATAGTGAATTCTTATAACGTTTGATAAGAAAAAAAATTGAAAAAGAACGAGATTGTGGCAAGACGGTGGCACCAGAGGCCGCGAAGGGAAGAGTTTTGGACCACGACGTGGGAGGACCTCTGGCGGGGACGTCAACAACAATATCGGACATCGCTTCATAAATCACCTAATTGTGCTGTGGGATGCTTACTCGGAGGTGAGTGCCTCTCAAAGTCAGTCATATAAGGTGTACAGTGTTTTTTTTTATATAGTAATTAGCTTTGAACATAAGTAATTAAAATACGAAAAAGTAGCTCAAGAGCCTCAGCTTGGTACCAGCTTCTCACACCTGTGTGTGACATTACACCGCCACTGACTAGTCCTACCCCGCCCCCCCCTCCTCCTCACCACAACAAGCCAGTGTAAACACACACACATGCACGCACGCACACACTGGTGACCGCTCACCCTCACTCACCCACCCTCACCCCTCACGTTCCCACGCCTTACAGTACCCCAAGACACCCCCCTACCCCTCCCCCTATACACAAACACCCCCGCACTCAACACACACACACACACACACACACATACAAACACACACACACACACACACACACACACACACACACACACACACACACACACAGACACACACACACACACACACACACACACACACACACACACACACACACACACACACGCGCGCGCACACACACACACACGCACACACACACAATCTCTCTCTGTACCCTCCCGCACTAACCCACCCCCACACACCCTCTCCATCCCCCTCCCTCACTTCCACCTTCCACCTCTCCCCATATACTCACACACCTCCTCTCTCTCTCTCTCTCTCTCTCTCTCTCCCCCCCTCTCTCTCTCCCCCCCCCCTCTCTCTCTCTCTCTCTCTCTCTCTCTCTCTCTCTCTCCTCTCTCTCTCTCTCTCTCTCTCTCTCTCTCTCTCTCTCTCTCTCTCTCTCTCTCTCTCTCTCTCCCCCCCCCCCTCTCTCTCTCTCTCTCTCTCTCTCTCTCCCTCCCCCTTTCTCTCTCTCTCTCTCCCTCCCCCTTTCTCTCCCTCTCCCCCTCTCTCTCCCTCTCCCCCTCTCTCTCACTCTCCCCCTCTCCCTCCCTCTCCCCCTCTCTCTCACTCTCCCCCTCTCCCTCCCTCTCCCCTCTCCCTCCCTCTCCCCCTCTCTCTCCCTCTCCCCCTCTCTCTCCCTCCCCCCTCTCTCTCCCTCCCCCCTCTCTCTCTCCCTCCCCCCTCTCTCTCCCCCTCCCCCCTCTCTCTCCCCCTCCCCCCCTCTCTCTCCCCCTCCCCCTCTCTCTCTCCCCCTCCCCCTCTCTCTCTCTCCCCCCCTCTCTCTCTCCCCCTCCCCCTCTCTCTCCCTCACCCCCTCTCTCCCTCCCCTCTCTCTCTCTCCCTCCCCTCTCTCTCTCCCTCCCCTCTCTCGCTCCCACCCCTCTCTTTCTTCCTCCCCCTCTCTCTCTTCCTCCCCCCCTCTCTCTCCCTCCCCTCTCTCGCTCCCACCCCTCTCTCTCTTCCTCCCCCTCTCTCTCTTCCTCCCCCCCTCTCTCTCCCTCCCCCCCCTCTCTCTCTCTGTGTCTGTCTGTCTCTCTCTCTCTCTCTCTCTCTCTCTCTCTCTCTCTCTCTCTCTCTCTCTCTCTCTCTCTCTCTCACACACACACACACACACACTCATAGGGAAATCATGGAAGGGAGACGAACTCTGACTGCCAAACGCAGGAAATTCACAACTGGAACAAACACAGAGGATGGGATGGAACAGGAAGCCTGGATGAAGGAAGTACTCCAGCAAATGCAGAATGAATTCAGTGAAGGACTGAGGGTAATGAGGGAGACAATAGCCAACCTGCAAGATGATTTAAGGGCAGCAAAGGAGGAGATAAGATACCTAAAGGAGACTCTTCCACAATACCAGGCACAAACCGTACCCCAGGGAGATGGGAATGCTACTGTGGAGGGGACCACCACAACCCAGATCTCATTTGCTGAAATGCTTAAAAAGAGCCCTGAAGCTAGGTCTGCGGTTAAGGAAGTTGCCATGGAAGTGGCTTCCTCTCAGGAAGCAGCTAGATGTACTAGCCGGCTGATAGAGAGAAATAGAGCAGTAGTAGTAGCAGGCATTGAAGAACAAACAGGGACCAGACCAAAGGAGCGGAGAGACAAGGACAAAAACATGATTAAAGAGATCCTTAAAGAGGTAAGGATGGAGGGAGCTGAGCGAAATGTTGAAAAGGTTTTCAGGCTTGGAAAGTACAACAAGGACAGAGACCGAATGATAAAGGTGGTTTTCATGAGCGAAATCGCGAAAGAGGAACTGCTAGCAAGGAAGTGTTGTCTAAAAGGTGTAGAGAAGTTCAAGAAAATATTCCTGCAGAGGGATATGACAAGGGAAGAGAGAATACGGACAGCAGACGCGAGGAAGGAGCGCAGGGAGAGAGAAGGAAATCAGAGTACCACAACCCAGAACCCTACAATCCCAGAGGGAAGTGGAGAACCCTCCTCAAACAGTGCAACAGCCACAGGGATTGGGGCACCACCCCCAAATTCTACCCAACAGACACCCAACCTGCCCCATCCCCTGTCAGCCCCCCACTAAGTACCCACCTAGGGCACCCTCCCCCCACCCACCCCCCTCCCCCCACTCACCCCCCTTCTCCCCCTCACCCCTCTCCCCAGGACCTCCCTTCTCCCCCATCCCCCATGCCCTCCCTTCTCCCACATGCCTTCCCGTCTCTCCCACCCCCATGCCCTCCCTTCTCCCCCTTCCCCCTAAGCCCCCCACTCTCCCCCACCCCACCTAAGTCTTCCCCTCTCCCCCACTCCCCTAAACCCTCCCCTCCTCCTCACCCACCTCAGCCCTCCCTTTTCCCCCACGCCCCCCAAGCCCTCCACCCTTTTCTCTTCCCCCAAGCCCCCCCATCTCCCCTATCCCCCACAGCCTCTCCTCCCCCCATGCTTCCCCAACCCTCCCTCTCTTACCCACCCCCTGTACCCTCCCCCTCTTATCCACCCCCTGTACCCTCCCCCTCTTATCCACCCCCTGTACCCTCCCCCTCTTATCCACCCCATGTACCCTCCCCCTCTCCCCCACCACCCCAAGCCCTCCCTCCTCCACCAATCCCCCCGTGCCAGGTCCCCCCAGCTCCCACTCACCCCAGATCCCAAAGGTCCCCCCCAGAAAAGAAGCAGAAGAGAGTCAGTTTCAGGGTGATGTACTCGAACATACATGGGATCACAAGCAAGACAAGTGAACTAAGGGAAAGAGCACAAGAAGTTAACCCAGATGTAATCGGACTCACTGAAACAAAACTCTCTGGAATCATAACGAATGCCGTGTTTCCCCAGGAGTATACAGTAATAAGGAAAGAGAGGGAAGGTAGAGGAGGAGGCGGAGTGGCCCTACTCATGAGAAGGGAATGGAGTTTTAAGGAGATGGCCATCCCGGGCTGTGAGGAGTTCAGAGACTACATAGCAGGCACCATAACAATGGGAGGACCAAGAATAGTAGTAGCAGTAATATAAAACCCTCCACCAAATGACAGGAGACCCAGTCAAGAGTATGAAAACAACAACAAGGCAGTTAACACTATAATTGAGAGGGCAGCCTCTGCTGCCTGTAGAAATAGATCCCACCTGCTCATCATGGGCGACTTCAATCACGGAAAGATTGACTGGGAGAACAAGGAACCGCATGGAGGCGAGGATACGTGGAGAGCCAAACTATTGGAGGTGGTGACAAGCAACTTTTTAACGCAGCATGTCGGAGAACCCACAAGGATGAGAGGCAATGACGAACCAGCGAGACTCGACCTAGTCTTCACTCTGAACGACTCCGACATAAGAGAAATCGGTTTTGAGGACCCAGTAGGAATGAGCGACCACAGTGTACTGGTGTTTGAGTACTTGATTGAAGAAGGGTTATTGAACTCGAGGAGGGATACCGAAACCAAAAGGTTAGCATACCGAAAGGGAAACTATGAGGGGATAAGAAAATTCCTAACAGATATAGCATGGGAAACAGAGCTCAGGGGAAAGACGGCCCAAGATATGATGGATTACATCACGCAGAAGTGCAAGGACGCAGCAAACAAGTTTGTCCCAGTCCAAAAGGAAAACAGAGAAATGAAGATGAGAAACCCATGGTTTAATCAAAGATGTAGGCTAGCTAAGCAGCAAAGTAAAAGGGCATGGAGAAACTATAGGAATAACAGGACACTGGAGAGCAGAGAAAGATACCAGAATGCCAGGAATGAATATGTCAGGATGAGAAGAGAGGCAGAAAGACAATACGAAAATGACATCGCAAGCAAGGCAAAGACTCAGCCTAAATTGTTGCATAGCCACATTAGGAGAAAAACAACAGTAAAGGAACAGGTTATGAGATTAAGGATAGGGGCGGAAGGATTCACTACAAATGACAAGGAAGTGTGTGAGGAATTGAATAAGAAATTCCAGGAGGTCTTCACCTTAGAACAAGGAGAAATTCCAGAGGTTAGGGAGGGAATAGCTAACCAGGAACCACTGGAAGAGTTTGAGATTACCAGTGGGGAAGTAAGGAAGTGTTTACTAGAGTTGGACGTGACGAAGGCTATAGGCCCAGATGGAATCTCCCCTTGGGTTCTAAAGGAAGGAGCAAGAGAACTGAGCCTACCACTCTCCATAGTGTATAACAAATCACTGGCAACAGGGGAACTGCCAGATACTTGGAAAGCAGCTAACGTAGTCCCGATATACAAGAAAGGGGATAGACAGGAGGCACTGAACTACAGGCCAGTGTCCCTAACCTGCATACCATGCAAGTTGATGGAGAAGATTGTGCGAAAAAAACTAGTGGAGCATCTGGAGCGAAGGAACTTTGTAACACAGCATCAACATGGGTTCAGGGATGGCAGGTCCTGCCTCACAGGGTTACTTGAATTCTACGACCAGGCAACAAAAATAAGGCAAGAAAGAGAAGGGTGGGCAGACTGCATATTTTTGGATTGTCAGAAAGCCTTTGATACAGTGCCACACAAGAGGCTAGTGCGAAAGTTGGAGATGCAGGCTGGAGTGAGAGGGAAGGTACTCCGGTGGATAGAGGAATACCTAAGCAACAGGAGACAACGAGTCTGTGTGAGGGGTGAGGTCTCAGATTGGCGAGACGTCACAAGTGGAGTCCCGCAGGGGTCAGTCCTTGGACCTATACTGTTTCTGGTATATGTAAATGATCTCCCAGAGGGTATAGATTCGTTCCTCTCAATGTTTGCCGACGATGCAAAAATTATGAGGAGGATTGAAACAGAGGATGATAGTAGGAGGCTACAAGATGACCTGGATAGACTGAGTGAATGGTCCAACAAATGGCTGTTGAAGTTCAACCCGAGTAAATGCAAAGTAATGAAACTAGGCAGTGGAAACAGGAGGCCAGGCACAGGATACAGAATAGGAGATGAAGTACTTAATGAAACAGACAGAGAGAAAGATCTAGGAGTTGATATCACACCAAACCTGTCTCCTGAAGCCCACATAAAGAGAATAACGTCTGCGGCATATGCGAGGCTGGCTAACATCAGAACGGCGTTCAGGAACCTGTGTAAGGAATCATTCAGAATCTTGTACACCACATATGTAAGACCAATCCTGGAGTATGCGGCCCCAGCATGGAGCCCGTACCTTGTCAAGCACAAGACGAAGCTGGAAAAAGTCCAAAGGTATGCTACTAGACTAGTCCCAGAACTAAGAGGCATGAGTTATGAGGAAAGGCTGCGGGAAATGCACCTCACGACACTGGAAGACAGAAGAGTAAGGGGGGGACATGATCACAACCTACAAAATCCTCAGGGGAATCGACCGGGTAAACAAGGACGAACTTTTCAACACTGGTGGGACGCGAACAAGGGGACACAGGTGGAAGCTGAGTACCCAAATGAGCCACAGAGACGTTAGAAAGAACTTTTTCAGTGTCAGAGTAGTTAGCAAATGGAATGCATTAGGAAGTGATGTGGTGGAGGCTGACTCCATTCACAGTTTCAAATGTAGATATGATAGAGCCCAATAGGCTCAGGAATCTGTACACCAGTTGATTGACGGTTGAGAGGCGGGACCAAAGAGCCAGAGCTCAACCCCCGCAAGCACAATTAGGTGAGTACAATTAGGTGAGTACACACACACACACACACACACACACACACACACACACACACACACACACACACACACACACAAAGGGCATGGAGAAACTATAGGAATAACAGGACACTGGAGAGCAGAGAAAGATACCAGAATGCCAGGAATGAATATGTCAGGATGAGAAGAGAGGCAGAAAGACAATACGAAAATGACATCGCAAGCAAGTCAAAGACTCAGCCTAAATTGTTGCATAGCCACATTAGGAGAAAAACAACAGTAAAGGAACAGGTTATGAGATTAAGGATAGGGGCGGAAGGATTCACTACAAATGACAAGGAAGTGTGTGAGGAATTGAATAAGAAATTCCAGGAGGTCTTCACCTTAGAACAAGGAGAAATTCCAGAGGTAAGTGAGGGAATAGCTAACCAGGAACCACTGGAAGAGTTTGAGATTACCAGTGGGGAAGTAAGGAAGTGTTTACTAGAGTTGGACGTGACGAAGGCTATAGGCCCAGATGGAATCTCCCCTTGGGTTCTAAAGGAAGGAGCAAGAGAACTGAGCCTACCACTCTCCATAGTGTATAACAAATCACTGGCAACAGGGGAACTGCCAGATACTTGGAAAGCAGCTAACGTAGTCCCGATATACAAGAAAGGGGATAGACAGGAGGCACTGAACTACAGGCCAGTGTCCTTAACCTGCATACCATGCAAGCTGATGGAGAAGATTGTGCGAAAAAAACTAGTGGAGCATCTGGAGCGAAGGAACTTTGTAACACAGCATCAACATGGGTTCAGGGATGGCAGGTCCTGCCTCACAGGGTTACTTGAATTCTACGACCAGGCAACAAAAATAAGGCAAGAAAGAGAAGGGTGGGCAGACTGCATATTTTTGGATTGTCAGAAAGCCTTTGATACAGTGCCACACAAGAGGCTAGTGCGAAAGTTGGAGATGCAGGCTGGAGTGAGAGGGAAGGTACTCCGGTGGATAGAGGAATACCTAAGCAACAGGAGACAACGAGTCTGTGTGAGGGGTGAGGTCTCAGATTGGCGAGACGTCACAAGTGGAGTCCCGCAGGGGTCAGTCCTTGGACCTATACTGTTTCTGGTATATGTAAATGATCTCCCAGAGGGTATAGATTCGTTCCTCTCAATGTTTGCCGACGATGCAAAAATTATGAGGAGGATTGAAACAGAGGATGATAGTAGGAGGCTACAAGATGACCTGGATAGACTGAGTGAATGGTCCAACAAATGGCTGTTGAAGTTCAACCCGAGTAAATGCAAAGTAATGAAACTAGGCAGTGGAAACAGGAGGCCAGGCACAGGATACAGAATAGGAGATGAAGTACTTAATGAAACAGACAGAGAGAAAGATCTAGGAGTTGATATCACACCAAACCTGTCTCCTGAAGCCCACATAAAGAGAATAACGTCTGCGGCATATGCGAGGCTGGCTAACATCAGAACGGCGTTCAGGAACCTGTGTAAGGAATCATTCAGAATCTTGTACACCACATATGTAAGACCAATCCTGGAGTATGCGGCCCCAGCATGGAGCCCGTACCTTGTCAAGCACAAGACGAAGCTGGAAAAAGTCCAAAGGTATGCTACTAGACTAGTCCCAGAACTAAGAGGCATGAGTTATGAGGAAAGGCTGCGGGAAATGCACCTCACGACACTGGAAGACAGAAGAGTAAGGGGGGACATGATCACAACCTACAAAATCCTCAGGGGAATCGACCGGGTAAACAAGGACGAACTTTTCAACACTGGTGGGACGCGAACAAGGGGACACAGGTGGAAGCTGAGTACCCAAATGAGCCACAGAGACGTTAGAAAGAACTTTTTCAGTGTCAGAGTAGTTAGCAAATGGAATGCATTAGGAAGTGATGTGGTGGAGGCTGACTCCATTCACAGTTTCAAATGTAGATATGATAGAGCCCAATAGGCTCAGGAATCTGTACACCAGTTGATTGACGGTTGAGAGGCGGGACCAAAGAGCCAGAGCTCAACCCCCGCAAGCACAATTAGGTGAGTACAATTAGGTGAGTACACACACACACACACACACACACACACACACACACACACACACACACACACACACCGTTCTTATGTTAGCCAACCTGGCATATGCTGCTGTGTGTGTACTCACCTATTTGTGAAAGCTCAACACCCGCAAGCACAAATAGGTGAGTACATACACAGCGGCATATGCCAAGTTGGCTAGCATAATAACGGCCTTTTGAAACGTGTGTAAGGAATCTTTCAGAACTTTGTAAACCGCATATGTCAGACCAATCCTGGAGTATGCAGCTCCAGCACGGCGTCCAAATCTAGTCAAGCATATGACTAAACTGGAAAAGGTTCAAAGGTTTGACACCAGACTAGTACCCGAACTGAGGGGTATGAGCTACGAGGAGTGACTACGGGAATTAAACCTCACGTCACTGGGAGACAGGACAAGTTAGAGGGGACATAATCACCACATACAAGATTCTCAGAGGAATTAAATTGGTAGATAAAGAATGACTATTTAATACAAGGGGCACATGCACTAGGGGACACAGGTGGAAACTGAGTGCCCAAATGAGCCATTGAGACGTTAGAAAGAACTTTTTTAGTGTCAGAGTGGTTGACAAATGGAATACATTAGGAAGTGAAGTGATGGAAGCAGACTCCATACACAGTTTCAAGTGAAGATATGATAGAGCCCAGTAGGCTCAGGAACCTGTACATCAGTAGATTGACAGTTGAGAGGTGGGACCAAAGAGCCAGAACTCAACTCCCACAAGGACAAATACGTGAGTACACATGCATCCGTAACAATATATATATTGTTACGGACTCGTCACCCTTGTCAGGGGGGGGGGTAGAGTAGCAGTTCCAGCGCCATCTACGAGTCCACACCCGAACTTCCCTGATATTGGACGCAATGTAGGCAACGCCATCTTTTGGTGATGGTGTGATCGTAACAAGTGGTTCAAGATTCCTGCCTTGGTCAGACAGACGTTGCTGTAGATAACCTCTGGTGAGGTGGCGGCTTCAGACCTGCGCCATCTGTTGTGCTACGGAGCACGATGTCAATTCCCCAGTGAGTAAGTATTACTTCCTGGTTTCACTAGTACCTTCCATTTAACTGATGATGTGTCTGTGTCCATAGAAGTGACGTGGGGCAGCAGTGGTACTGAGGATGGCAATTTACCTTGAGTGATCCTAGTACTCTCCGCTTGGTCCTAGAAGAAGACCCCGGAAGCCGCCGCTGATCTTAGCAGTGTGTTGGCTTTTGGATTTCGCAGTGTGGATAGAGATCGGCGTACCCGAGAATTGTCTTGGGGGGAGTACCTGACAACAAGGAGGTGCCTATCGTGAAGTGCTGCTAGCCTGCCGCTAGGGACTCCTGCCAGGGGATAACTACCCCTGTACATAGTGGCGTGACCCTGTGCAGCGTGTGGTTAAAGTCCTCTGCCAGCGTGCAGTTGGAGGGCTATAGTGGGGTAGAGGCACCTCGTGACACTCTGTGGATCGACCCACGTACAAGGTGAAACTCGCCAGTGGTTCTCAGTACAGTTGGAAAAAGGAACCGAGTGTGTTGGAAACACTGGGCTTAACGAACACTGCATTGTGTGTGTTTTGAGTGTCCTGTGCGAAAGCAACACTATTGTAAATATTCGTGTAGTAAGTTGATCCTAGTAAGTTGTAAGTTGATTTATTTTGCTACATATATACTTTTAACGGTGATAATATAATACATTGGTGAAGGAAATAGTGTTTCGTTCACCCCCTTCGTTTTTTATTTTGCTCTATATAGCCACTTTCTTCAAAGTGGCTATATAGAGCATATATTATTTTATATATTGTGACGATAATCTCTTTCAAGAGAGATTGAGCCTGCTCTTCCCTACCTAAAGTTAGCTTCTCCTACTACCCCCCTTGTTTTTTTATTATGGTGTACGCTTTATTATGCAAGGTTATACAGTTACATATCTGATTTTATACAAAAAATGAACATTAAGAGGACACAAGAAAAAGTTCGCTTCCTAGAGGCTGTAGATTTCCTCGAACTCCTCCGACGCCGGGCAGGAACCGAGGATGCAACGGGCATTCCCCCTCTGGATCGCGACACTGAGGCACTGAAAGAGAAAACTTGCCGCTCTAGGGTCACTTGTGGTGTCAATTAGCTTGGAACCAAGATCCTTAAGAAACCTTCTTGCACTCTCACCCCATGGGCCTAGGGTCTCAGACCCTATTGGAACGAAGTTGTACCATTGATCTAATTGCCTGTACTTGACTGAATTATGTTTTTCTCTGTGTGTCGCTGCGGCTCCTCCTGTGCCGGCAGAGAGGGTGATGTATGTCGTTGCCAGGGTGGATACGCAAGTATAGTCCCATGCTAACTGCCTGCCACCATTCCACGGACACAGTGTGATTCCGTCTGGTCGGCCGGCAAAGTTAACAGAGTCATGGTTCAGTAGGTTGCGGGGCTCTCTCTCCGCTAGACACTGAGCAGAGGCAAGGCTTCTTTTGATGATGACGTTGACTTCGTCGTGTCTAGTGTGCCAACCACCCGATTTTCCACAGTGCAGGCCATGCAATCCATATTCGTCAGCATCTGCCTCGCCGCAAATACACCTGTGAAAAGTGTGGATAGGGGCAGCAAGGCGGAGAGCGACTGCAATACGGAGCTCCTGCGGATCAAGACGTGTGCCTGTCGCAGACATGGAGACTGCCAGAAGGAAGTCCCCTGCATGGGGAGCCTGCACAGCTGTGAGGCGTGCACGATCAGTGGGGGTTGTTGCTGCCTCCAGCAAAGCTGTGGCTTCTTTGTCTACAATGGGGCTGTCCCAACTGGATTGTTTCTTGGCTTTCGGCATGGCTGGTCTGAGTGCTGGGTCTGTCATGGCACCCCATTTCGTGTCGCATTCCGTGTAGTGGGGGTCCTGTATCCCCGCTACATCACTCAGGGTGTTAGGTAGAATTTCCTTAACCAGGTCATCTGATGCTGAGGAGGAAGACAGGAAGGCTGGGACAGCAATTTGGGTGGCGGTGCGGACACCCAAGCCACCGAGCCTGACAGGAAGCGTGGCTTGTTTCCATTGGCATTCGTTGAGGGAGAGGTTAACAACTTTTTCCAGCATGGTCTTCAGTAAGAGGTCATACTCTTCAAGCTTTTGGTTGTCGTAAGATGGGGCGCACCTCAGAAAGTAGGTTCTACTATATATATATATATATATATATATATATATATATATATATATACTATATATTCTACTACTATATATAGTATAAAAACCTAGAAGGGGTACCACCTCTGGGGCAAGTGTAGGGACCCATAGCCTCGGAGAAGAAAATAAAGAGTACTCAGAGAAGACCTTGTGGATCCTCACTGAACACTTTGATATTTTCTTCTCCTACCACCCCTATTCTTTTGTTAAGTGTGTATATTTATCTAACTTTATTTCAAAATGTCATTACACAAAAAAAGTTACAATATTGATTACATGCAGGGTACAAGGCTGCTTGTCACAAGTTGAACAGCTCCTCCAGCTCCTCAGATGGCGGGCAGGAACCGTGGATGCAGTGAGCATTTCCTCTCTGGATTGCCACACTAAGGCGCTGTGCCACACTATATAGTATATATATATATATATATATATATATATATATATATATATATATATATATATATATATATATATATATATATATATATATATATATATATACATTGATGAATGTCACAGATGGGTTCGATCATTGTTGCAAGTCAAACACTTCTTCGAATTCCTCTGAAGTTGGACTAGTGCCCAAGACGCAACAGGCATTTCCCCTCTGAATCGCAACACTGAGGCGCTGGAACAAGAAACTTTTTGCTCTCTGGTCTTTTGTAGCGCTGATCAATTTGTCCCCCAATTCCTTCAGGAACTTCAATGCACATTTTCCCCACGAACCGAGGGTCTCCGAGCCGATCGGAACAAAGCTGTAGCAGTGTGCTAGACCTCTGTATTTAATAATTTTCTGCGATTCCCTGAAAGAAGCAGCACCACCGCTTTCACGTGTGCTGTAGTGGAGGTAGGTACTGGCCAGTGTGGCAGCGCACGTGTAGTCCCACACCACCTGCTTACCATCCTTCCAAGGTAGCAAGGTGACCCCATCAGGGCGCTTCTGAGGGTCGTTAGGTCTGGATAAGTGTGGTTCTCTTTGTGCCGGGCAGCGGGCTGTGGCGAGGCTCCTCTTGATGATGTCGTTGACTTCTTCATGTCTTGCGATTTTACCCTGTGATTTACGACATACCAGACCATGACGACCATATTGGTCTGCCATCGCAGTTCCACAGATGCACCTATGTTCGGTGAGGATCGGGGCGGCAAGGCGAAGGGGAACTCCAATGCGGAGAGCGTCATGACTGAGGCGAGTTCCCAGGGCTGCATTGGGCACAGCAAATAAAAAATCCCCGGCGTGGGGTGCTGTTACCGCTAGGAGGCGGGCTTTGTTTTCAGCATCAGCGTTGTCAATCATTGCTGTGACAGTCTTTTCCATTATGGGGCTATCCCAGTGGGCCTGCTTGTGGTCTTTTGGGACTTGTGGTCGGGGTTGAGGGTGTGCAATGGTGTCCCATTGTCTGGCTGCTTCGATGAACGTTTGATCATGAGTTCCCGCTGTCTCTCTCATACGCTCTGGTAGGATCTGCCCTACCAATTCGTTGGCTGCTGTACATGAGGATAAGAATGCTGGAAGTGCTACCTCAGTTGCCTTTCGTATGCCTATCCCTCCAAATCTCACTGGTAGTGTTGCTTGGTCCCACTGACTGTCATCTAAATCTAGGTTGAGCGCCTTCCTTAATATTGACCTGAGGAGCTCATCATATTGATTTAGAAGTGGGTTGCCAAAAGTTGGTGCACACCTTAAGAAGTATGTTAGCCTGGGCAAGGTAAGGCACTTTGTGAGAAGGTAGAGGGCATCGTGGGAGTCCAAGTCCCCAATTCTCTCTTCCATCCTCTTTAGGTCTCTAAACTTTTCGTCAAGGACTGCAGCAATGGCATTGTGGCCCAGAGGTGCTCCGAGTAGTGTGCTGTCGGTAGGTTTAACGACTGAGGCTTCTGGTAGAACTGATTTCACTGCTCTAATGATTACTTCACTAGATGCAATAATTTCGCACTTGGAGGGGTTAAGAACGAGACCCATGGACTCCCCCCGTGTCTTCACCAGCTGTAGGTCTTCTAGCAGGGAATCTTGTGTGCCTGCCAGAGTGCCATCATCCAGGAACCAGATGTTGAGCTCGCTGGACAGTCTGGTTGTAATTTCTCGAACCGCTATGCAAAAGAGGAACGGTGCAAGTGGGTCACCCTGTTGAATTCCCTCTGCTGAGGTGACTTCATGTTTGCCAAACAGGAGGGTTGAGTCTTTGCTGTAGCCTGCTGACACAAACGGGAGAATGCTTGGGCAATGTTCCTGGACTGCAGTGAGGATTGCTTCCCTTTTGACCGAGTTGAAAGCGTTTTTAAAATCTAATTTTACTACTGCCTGGTCTTCAGTAAGAGAGCTAATGTAGGCTCGTGCAGCATGAGCCGCTGCTTCGCAGCCTTGGGGGACTCCAAACCCCAGCTGGTTGGGTTGCAGCATGGTGGCTGCTTCCGTTCGGATACTTCTGACAGCAGCCCTTGCAACTAGGCGGCGAAGGGTATTACCAACGGCAATGGGTCTGATCCCTCCCCCCTTCTTTTTAAGGGCACATAGGGAAGCACATAAGCATAAGCACACTTTTTAAGCACATAGGGAAGCAAATATATATATATATATTTTATATATATATATATATATTTTATATATATATTTTATATATATATATATATATATATATATATATAAAATATATATATATAATATATATATATATATATATATATATATATATAAAATATATATATATATATATATATATATATAAAATATATAAAATATGTATATATATATATATAATATATATAAAATATATATATATATATATATAATATATATAAAATATATATATATATATATATATATATATATATATATATATATATATATATATATATATATATATATATATATATATATATATATATATATATATATATATATATGTCGTACCTAGTAGCCAGAACGCACTTCTCAGCCTACTATGCAAGGCCTGATTTGCCTAATAAGCCAAGTTTTCTTGAATTAATATATTTTCTCTAATTTTTTTCTTATGAAATGATAAAGCTACCCATTTCATTACGTATGAGGTAAAAAAAAATTATTGGAGTTAAAATTAACGAAGATATACGACCGAACCTAACCAACCCTACCTAACCTAACCTAACCTATCTTTATAGGTTAGGTTAGGTTAGGTAGCCGAAAAAAGTTAGGTTAGGTTAGGTTTGGTAGGTTAGGTGGTCGTAAAATCATTAATTCATGAAAACTTGGCTTATTAGGCAAATCGGGCCTTGCATATTAGGCCGAGAAGTGCATTCTGGCTATTAGGTACGACATATATATATATATATATATATATATATATATATATATATATATATATATATATATATATATATATATATATATATACCTAATAGCCAGAATGCACTTCTCGGCCTAATATGCAAGGCCCGATTTGCCTAATAAGCCAAGTTTTCCTGAATTAATATATTTTCTCTAATTTTTGTCTTATGAAATGATAAAGCTACCTATTTCATTATGTATGAGGTCATTTTTTTTTTATTGGAGTTACAATTAACGTAGATATATGACCGAACCTAACCAACCCTACCTAACCTAACCTAACCTATCTTTATAGGTTTGGTTAGGTTAGGTAGCCGAAAAAAGTTAGGTTAGGTTAGGTTTGGTAGGTTAGGTGGTCGTAAAATCATTAATTCATGAAAACTTGGCTTATTAGGCAAATCGGGCCTTGCATAGTAGACTGAGAAGTGCGTTCTGGCTACTAGGTACGACATATATATATATATATATATATATATATATATATATATATATATATATATATATATATATATATATATATATATATATATGTATATATATATATATGTCGTACCTAGTAGCCAGAACGCACTTCTCTGCCTACTATTCAAGGCCCAATTTGCCTAATAAGCCAAGTTTTCATGAATTAATTGTTTTTCGACTACCTAACCTACCTAACCTAACCTAACCTAACTTTTTCGGCCACCTAACCTAACCTAACCTATTAAGATAGGTTAGGTTAGGTTAGGTAGGGTTGGTTAGGTTCGGTCATATATCTACGTTAATTTTAACTCCAATAAAAAAAAATTGACTTCATACACAATGAAATGGGTAGCTTTATCATTTCATAAGAAAAAAAAATAGAGAAAATATATTAATTCATGAAAACTTGGCTTATTTGGCAAATCGGGCCTTGCATAGTAGGCTGAGAAGTGAGTTCTGGCTACTATGTACGACATATATATATATATATGTATATATATATATGTATATATATATATATATATATATATATATATATATATATATATATATATATGTATATATGTATATATATATATATATATAAATATATATATATATATATATACATATATATATATATATATATATATATATATACATATATATATATATATATATATATATATATATATATATATATATATATATATATATATATATGTCGTACCTAGTAGCCACAACGCACTATTCTGCCTACTATGCAAGGCCCGATTTGCCTAATAAGCCAAGTTTTCCTGAATTAATATATTTTCTCTAATTTTTTTCATATGAAATGATAAAGCTACCAATTTCATTATGTATGAGGTCAATTTTTTTGTAATGGAGTTAAAATTAACGTAGATATATGACCAAACCTAACCAACCCTACCTAACCTAACCTAATCTATCTTTATAGGTTAGGTTCGGTTAGGTAACCGAAAAAGTTAGGTTAGGTTAGGTTAGGTAGGTTAGGTAGTCGAAAAACAATTAATTCATGAAAACTTGGCTTATTAGGCAAATCGGCCCTTGCATAGTAGGCTGAGAAGTGCGTTCTGGCTACTAGGTACGACATATATATATATATATATATATATATATATATATATATATATATATATATATATATATATATATATATATATATATATATTATTAAATATGACTGAAAAAGTAAGATTAATAATTCTAACACGAATTTTCTCAATCTTTCGTACATTTCTTTTTACTGTTGGAGGTAATTCAAAAATCAATTCTCCAAAATTCATTTTTATTTCTAGTCTGACGCGACACTTGAGCGCGTTTTGTAAAACTTATTACATTTTCAAAGACTTTAGTTAACACATACACAACTGAATAGAACTTACTGAATAGAATAGAACATCTCCGATTTTGTTTATATCTACATTTGAGTGAGGTGGATGGGGTGAGGTGGTATTTAATAAGGTATTAATTTCATCAACACAAGCCAGAACATGAAACAATGGGTATTGAATAGAAGTGATTGTAGAAAGCCTATTGGTCCATATTTCTTGATGCTTCTATATTGGAGCGGAGTCTTGAGGTGGGTAGAATATAGTTGTGCATTAATTGGCTGTTGATTGCTGGTGTTGACTTCTTGATGTGTAATGCCTCGCAAACGTCAAGCCGCCTGCTATCGCTGTATCTATCGATGATTTCTGTGTTGTTTACTAGGATTTCTCTGGCGATGGTTTGGTTGTGGGAAGAGATTATATGTTGCTTAATGGAGCCCTGTTGCTTATGCATCGTTAAACGCCGTTTAACGCCGTTGCTTATGCATCGTTAAATTATATATATAGATAATATATACACACAATCATTTACACAAATACATATACACACACTGATAATCTTTTAATATCACAAGTGATTCAACAAGAGGTTCACAACAGTCACTATACAAGGCACTTTTACATCTATGCTGAGTCACACAGTTACTAGTCTTGCTCCACTCCCACCCAACTGGGCGGCAGCTTTACAGTCATGTGCATACATCATCTATAGTAAGCAAATTTTGGATACTTCCCTTAGATTCCCGGCAGTACATCGTTATGAATGAAGTACTTACATATTTCTTGGACTCCATTGATGGTGTTATCTCTGAATTTCGCATTTTTTTTCATTCCATTATATTACTCTTGCGCCATACAACCGCTGAGCCGTGATTGCCTTTGTCTTTGATCAGAGACGCTAGTAACCATGAAACAATGCAGCCTCTTTTCGGTGTAGATACTTTGAGTGATGCCTTAACTCTCCCACTTCTATATTAGTTGATGTGAAGTAGTGCTCTGACGATTGAGGGGGTTAGAAACTTTAATTACAAAAACTTTGTGGATTAACAAAGGAGCTGTTGGAATATTGGGCATTGGAGTGGCACCAACTATAGCTTTGTTAGGCCTAGCTCCTCGCCCGGCCAGGAAAGGAGGATATGGTGCCAGGAACGCCTTCATGATCAACTTGCTTATTGCATATCTCTCCACCAGCTCTCAAGAACTACGGTTTGTGGACTGTGTATTTCAGTTTTGTTGTGAGTATTAAGCAGACTCCAGGTATTTATGCGTATGTCACTAACTTAAAATTTAGCTTGCGGACCTGCAAGTACGCTGTGACCTTGAAAATAGTGGAGCCTCATATATGCAGGCTGACCGATTTATTTCTGCTGATCTTGTTTGATGGTTCGCGGCCCCTTCCACCCTGTGAATCGACCATCTACTGGTGTGCTGCTTTGTGGTTCACTGTGGGGCGAGTGTACCGTAATACCCTGCATATAGGTGTTGTGTCTTTAACGTCATGGCAACTGTCCTGGGCGAGATGCCGGGCAGCACATCACAGTTGCCAGATAGTGACTTTGGGGACCACCGTATACTCAATAGTTCTCTAATGATGGTGCGATCTCCTTAGTGATGACGCACGACACATCAGAGGGCGGTGCATATGACAAGGTTACAAGGTGCAAATGAGTAAAAGTCAGCGCCGTAAGCATTCGAGAACGGCACGACCTAGCCAACCCAAATTTTAAATTTTAAATTTTTATATTTTGCCCCAAGGGGCGAGTTTAATGGGCAGCGCCACTCATCTTGTGAGTGGACATACCGCCATAGCAGCATGTACATCACTCCCCAATAGGAAGAAAACCCGCTGGGTTGTTCATCCTGTCACTTGTACCCAGACACAGCTGGGACTTGCTTAACTGTCTCAAGTGAACAGCTCCTCAAACAAGAAGATTAACAACTATCAACCCTTAAAAGCTTACGTTTTCTTGGGGGTGCAAAATGGGGAAATTTTTTAAGAACAGTATCAATATTTGACAAATAGTGTTTTCCTAACTCAATGTGGGGTTTATTATTCTACACGTACTTCTGATGTCTCTCAGGTGTTCACATTCACGTAGATAGTGGTCATGGCGGTGTCCATCACTCTCACCACAGATTCTGCAACTTCGCTGATCAACTGTTGTTTCCATTCCACATCTCCATGGATATTTGTATCCAAAACGGATTCTCGCTATTACTGATTCTCTCCCTCGTCCTCCTCCTCTTCGGCCATAATGATTGGGATTGCCAGCTGCAACCATGTTGTGCCATCGTACAGATTCGCTGGTTTGTGCTTCTATCCTCCTTTCCTCAGTTACCTTGTCACGGTGATGTTGCCTGACAATACCTCTAATTTGTAGTAGAGTCTTGGGTATGAAGTATTCAATATGGTCTCCTTCAGCGCCTTCAGCAGCCAGTACATCTGCTCGTTCATTCCCACATATCCCAACATGGAAGGGGATCCACAGAAACTTGATGACTCTTCCCTGATTGGTAATTACTCTCACAGCTCTCTTAATTTCAGCAACTATTGCAAGATTTTCTGCCCGATTTCTACTTAGGCTTTGTAGTGCTGCTTTTGAATCGGTGCAAATCACTGCACCATTAGTGTTCCGTTCAAGAAACCTTAACGCCATAACAATGACAGTTAGCTCTGCTTGCGTTGAAGAGGCATAGTTCTCAAATCGGCTGCTGCCAAACATTTACGGCTAGATTTTTCTCTGGGAACCACAGTAGAGGGAAAAGTGCAGTGGTTGTGAAGCCTCTGTGACATATTATGACATGGTCATTAAATTCATTAAGTTACCTAGAGATAAAAGTGAGTATGTCTTCGTTACAAACGACAGTGCTTTTGTAAATGTGTTGCTAAGCACAGAGTATGCAGGCGTTAAGATGAAAAATGCAGTACCAAGGTGTCCAAAAGTAACCATTGTCATATTCAATGTTAATAAACACATTAAGCCTGTATATCTCTGTGATGAAAATGTTGTAAACCCTTAACGTCCGAGAAATGGCCTCATAACTTCCACATGGAAAGGTGCCACGCCTATACCTGATAGAATTTACTCTAGAGCAGCTTTAGGTCGGCACTATAACATTGCCCTCTACAACCCTCCCCCTCGTAGGTGTTATAAGTGTCAACGCTGGGGACGTCACGTGGCCAGGTACTGCACAAGCAAAAACTATTTTTGTGCCGTGTGTTGTGAACCTCATAAATCTGAGGTGTGTTTTAAACTCATAAAGGAACGTCACCCAGTAAGTGAAAAATGCATAAACTGTGGCAGGAGCGGTGTTCAAGCCTGGCACCTTGACTGTGGCAGGAGTGGTGTTCAAGCCTGGCACCTTGACTGTGGCAGGAGTGGTGTTCAAGCCTGGCACCTTGACTGTGGCAGGAGTGGTGTTCAAGCCTGGCACCTTGACTGTGGCAGGAGTGGTGTACAAGCCTGGCACCTTGACTGTGGCAGGAGTGGTGTACAAGCCTGGCACCTTGACTGTAGCAGGAGTGGTGTTCAAGCCTGGCACCTTGACTGTGGCAGGAGTGGTGTTCAAGCCTGGCACCTTGACTGTGGCAGGAGTGGTGTACAAGCCTGGCACCTTGACTGTGGCAGGAGCGGTGTTCAAGCCTGGCACCTTGACTGTGGCAGGAGTGGTGTTCAAGCCTGGCACCTTGACTGTGGCAGGAGCGGTGTTCAAGCCTGGCACCTTGACTGTGGCAGGAGTGGTGTTCAAGCCTGGCACCTTGACTGTGGCAGGAGTGGTGTACAAGCATGGCACCTTGACTGTGGCAGGAGCGGTGTTCAAGCCTGGCACCTTGACTGTGGCAGGAGTGGTGTTCAAGCCTGGCACCTTGACTGTGGCAGGAGTGGTGTTCAAGCCTGGCACCTTGACTGTGGCAGGAGTGGTGTACAAGCCTGGCACCTTGACTGTGGCAGGAGTGGTGTTCAAGCCTGGCACCTTGACTGTGGCAGGAGTGGTGTCCAAGCCTGGCACCTTGACTGTGGCAGGAGTGGTGTTCAAGCCTGGCACCTTGACTGTGGCAGGAGTGGTGTTCAAGCCTGGCACCTTGACTGTGGCAGGAGCGGTGTTCAAGCCTGGCACCTTGACTGTGGCAGGAGTGGTGTTCAAGCCTGGCACCTTGACTGTGGCAGGAGTGGTGTTCAAGCCTGGCACCTTGACTGTGGCAGGAGTGGTGTTCAAGCCTGGCACCTTGACTGTGGCAGGAGTGGTGTTCAAGCCTGGCACCTTGACTGTGGCAGGAGTGGTGTTCAAGCCTGGCACCTTGACTGTGGCAGGAGTGGTGTTCAAGCCTGGCACCTTGACTGTAGCAGGAGTGGTGTTCAAGCCTGGCACCTTGACTGTGGCAGGAGTGGTGTTCAAGCCTGGCACCTTGACTGTGGCAGGAGTGGTGTTCAAGCCTGGCACCTTGACTGTAGCAGGAGTGGTGTTCAAGCCTGGCACCTTGACTGTAGCAGGAGTGGTGTTCAAGCCTGGCACCTTGACTGTGGCAGGAGTGGTGTTCAAGCCTGGCACCTTGACTGTGGCAGGAGTGGTGTTCAAGCCTGGCACCTTGACTGTGGCAGGAGTGGTGTTCAAGCCTGGCACCTTGACTGTGGCAGGAGTGGTGTTCAAGCCTGGCACCTTGACTGTGGCAGGAGTGGTGTTCAAGCCTGGCACCTTGACTGTGGCAGGAGTGGTGTTCAAGCCTGGCACCTTGACTGTAGCAGGAGTGGTGTTCAAGCCTGGCACCTTGACTGTGGCAGGAGTGGTGTTCAAGCCTGGCACCTTGACTGTGGCAGGAGTGGTGTTCAAGCCTGGCACCTTGACTGTGGCAGGAGTGGTGTTCAAGCCTGGCACCTTGACTGTAGCAGGAGTGGTGTTCAAGCCTGGCACCTTGACTGTGGCAGGAGTGGTGTTCAAGCCTGGCACCTTGACTGTGGCAGGAGTGGTGTTCAAGCCTGGCACCTTGACTGTAGCAGGAGTGGTGTTCAAGCCTGGCACCTTGACTGTGGCAGGAGTGGTGTTCAAGCCTGGCACCTTGACTGTGGCAGGAGTGGTGTTCAAGCCTGGCACCTTGACTGTGGCAGGAGTGGTGTTCAAGCATGGCACCTTGACTGTGGCAGGAGTGGTGTTCAAGCATGGCACCTTGACTGTGTCAAACTACCAGCTGTTTTCCGTCAGGTGTCCGGTCGCGCCCACCCGGAAGAGAGGTTGCCAGGTACTGCTGCCGGCTCTAATTCCTGTGCAGAGCCACCTGAACGTAGTGTTCGTAGCAGCTGGATACCAAATACTTCACCATCTGCCAATCACCAGGAGCACCACGGGGCCAGACGACAGGTGTCTGTTCAACCTTCGGCTGCCCGTCAGGTGCCAGGAACCTGCCTCCCGGAGGTGTTGACACTGCACTCGTCTTCCCCTCCACACCACCATGAAGAGCAGTTGCCAACAGCTGCCACCAGCTCCACTCCCTGTCCAGAGCCATCTGGAGGTGATGATGGCTCCAGTTGGCTGCCAGACTCACCACCTGCTAATTACGAAGTGCACAAGGTGACAGGTGCCAGACCGAAGACTCCTGCCATCACCCCAGCTACCCCTCAAGCACCAGGTGCTGCATCTTCGGGTAGTGGTGGACCTGCCCCTGATGTAGAGTGGTCACTCCCCGGTTCTGCCAGTGGTGGACCTGCCCCTGATGTAGAGTGGTCACTCCCCGGTTCTGCCAGTGGTGGGCCTGCCCCTGATGTAGAGTGGCCACTCCCCGGTTCTGCCAGTGGTGGACCTGCCCCTGATGTAGAGTGGTCACTCCCCGGTTCTGCCAGTGGTGGACCTGCCCCTGATGTAGAGTGGTCACTCCCCGGTTCTGCCAGTGGTGGGCCTGCCCCTGATGTAGAGTGGCCACTCCCCGGTTCTGCCAGTGGTGGACCTGCCCCTGATGTAGAGTGGCCACTCCCCGGTTCTGCCAGTGGTGGACCTGCCCCTGATGTAGAGTGGCCACTCCCCGGTTCTGTAAGTAGTGGACCTGCCCCTGATGTAGAGTGGTCACTCCCCGGTTCTGCCAGTGGTGGACCTGCCTCTGATGTAGAGTGGCCACTCCCCGGTTCTGCCAGTGGTGGACCTGCCCCTGATGTAGAGTGGCCACTCCCCGGTTCTGCCAGTGGTGGACCTGCCCCTGATGTAGAGTGGCCACTCCCCGGTTCTGCCAGTGGTGGACCTGCCCCTGATGTAGAGTGGCCACTCCCCGGTTCTGCCAGTGGTGGACCTGCCCCTGATGTAGAGTGGCCACTCCCCGGTTCTGCCAGTGGTGGACCTGCCCCTGATGTAGAGTGGCCACTCCCCGGTTCTGCCAGTGGTGGACCTGCCCCTGATGTAGAGTGGCCACTCCCCGATTCTGCCAGTGGTGGACCTGCCCCTGATGTAGAGTGGCCACTCCCCGGTTCTGCCAGTGGTGGACCTGCCCCTGATGTAGAGTGACCACTCCCCGGTTCTGCCAGTGGTGGACCTGCCCCTGATGTAGAGTGCCTCTTTCCTCAATGTATTTAATCTATATACTCCAGCAAGAAAGTTAAATTATATTGATCTTCCGGCCTGCGCTCAAGCAGAGCCAACCATCATTCTTGGTGACTACAATGCTAGACACAAGAACATTGGTGGCTCTCGCTTCAGTAACGGTAATGGGAATCAACTGCTGTCGCTACTAATTAGTCACCAAGATGTGCAGGTTGTGGGCGACCTTGAACTCTCGCATATTTGTGGAGGCATTCTAGACCTCTGTGTTGGTTTCAACGTCTGTCACGTCTGGTGCACATCATCTATTGTAACAGATTTGTTATTAGATCATCACCCTAGAGTGACTACTCAATGTATCGGAAATACCATCCTGCCCGGTGGGATTTTTAAACGCAAACGGCTCAGAGTTCCTCCTGCTCGACGTGAAGACTTTGCTGCTCATGTGTCAGAGTGGTACAGCACTTATGATCCCTCCACACTCCAAACATTTAATGACGGTCTAGTACAGAGCATTCAGATGTTCACTGACCCTTTAGGTTGGACCTCCGCACCATCCAATAGTCGGAACGATATGAAAGATAATAAACACCATGTCTATTACAATGACCCCAAACTGCATACTTTGAAACGCACTGCCAGACGAGTTGGACTTGAATATAGGGAAACACGTACGCCAGCAATGCTCAAGTTCTTTCAGAAAGCCCTAGCCAAGGCGAGGGAGCGCATGACAGAGCTCAGGCAAGATAACTGGGAAACTTTTGTTAACAGTCTCAACTCTCACACCCCCCTCAGCCAGGCATGGAAGGATATTAAAAGAATTAAAGACGATACGATCGGCCAAGTGTCACACCCTTACTCTCTACACAGATCAAACGAGTTAGCCGATGTTTGGGCAACCACCTCTAGCTTCAATAATCTTACCCCAGACACACAGTTCAGATTAAATGCTGGTTACGGAGATCGAGAAAGGCTCGTTGACTTCATGCTCCACAAGGAAGATGAATGCAACGTGCCATTTACTGAGTTTGAATTACTCGCAGCCCTAAACAAAGGCAAAGCCACATCCCCCGGCGAAGATGTTATCACTTATGACATATTGCGTCTGCTCCCTTTAGTACCAGGAAATCCCCTGCTTGAGCTGTATAATATGAGCTATGTTACTGGGGAACTGCCTATCTCTTGGACCAACAGTATAATCATTACAAATTCCCAAGACAAATCAAGAGAAAGCTTTGTACCCAATTTCCCTTACTAGCTGCATTTGCAAAACATTCGAGAGAATGGTCCTTAACCGTCTTCTCCATAGAATAAGAATCATGCTATCCTCCCAGATATATGGCTTCATGCATTGAAGGAGTGTGCATCGTTGCATCACCACCTTTCTTACCCTGCACACTGAAAAGTCATATACCACCTTCCTAGATCTTAAGTCTGCCTTTGATATTGCAAATAGACATGTTATCTTGAATGAGCTTGCAAGAATGAATATTGGTGGTCGGCTTCTTTGTTGGATCAGGGGTTACTTATCCAACAGGAAGTCATCTGTATTTTTCCAGAGGCATAGGAGTGTAAAAAGAGACTTAGAACTAGGTACCCCGCAGGGTGGTGTTCTTAGTCCTACCTTATATAATATCTTAATAAACACGCTGTTAAACTCTGTACCGAGCAAACCCAACGTCCACATCATTAGCTATGCTGATGATATAATGATACACACCACTGGGTATGCTAACACGCAGAACACTCTTAACTCTGTATTAGACTCATGTCAGGACCTAGGTTTAGTTATCTCAGCAGAGAAAACAAGATACTAAATCGGCGCCCACCCAGGCAGGGAGGAGCTGTTCGCAAAATGCAACTGTCTGATGGCTCCCAGCTTGACTATATAAACAGATTCAAATATCTTGGCCTTCAGGTGCCACTGTATGGTCCTGTTGTATTCAGACTCTGTCGTCAGTATATAGAGAGGCTCCAAGCTCTCAAGACTGTGTCAGGTTATCACTCAGGCTATGGTGCCAATGTCAGAATTGTCAAAATGATGTACCTTGCATACATCAGATCTTTAGTGGATTATGCTGCACCTGTGTTTGTTTTGATTCCTGAAAGAAAGCTTGTAGGCCTTGAAAAATTGCAGAACGAAGCCTTGAGGTGCCCTCGTACCACAAAGATACTTAACATGAGAAAGGAACTTAATATTCCGAGCGTTGTTGATCGTGTTACTGAAATTAACTGTCAAATTGGTTTAAAAATGGCTAACTTATCCTAACCTTGCACAGAAGCCCTCCAGAATTTCTTTATTGAAGGTCAGCATTGTTCCAGATGGATAACTAAAACTGGAACTAAACTCATAATGTATCAGATTTATAATTTGTACCAAGAGAGACAACAACGGCACTTTACTGCACCGTGGGAGATTACACCCTTTCCAATTTCAATCCCTCCTTTTCCACCCAAGAAACATGTTAGAGATCAGCCCAAGCTTCGTCTTAAGGCAAAGTTCAACGCCTTAAAGCCATATTGATGACCTGTCCACAGAGCATTCTCTCTCTCAAATCATATACACTGATGGTTTCCTACACCGCACCACGGGTATAGCTGGAAGTGCAGTTGTCCTGACAATGGGCGATGACTTATACTTAGAGTGGGGAGTCCGTATAAACAACTGGGCCCCTACTCTTCAGACCTAACTATTTGCCTCGTTCCTTGCACTGAAATGTGTACAAGTCTCTAAACTTGATGCATTAATTGTAAGTGACTCTTTATCATCTTTAAATGCTCTCAACTCTTTAAGACATAACTGTAACATGCTCGTGTTCGAAGCTAGACACAAATACAACAAATTTAATAAGGATGGTAACAAAGTCCATTTTATTTGGTCTCCATCCCATGTTGGCCTCCGAATGCATGATAGAGTTGATGAGTTAGCCAAAGAATCTGCCTTTAAAGGAGACGTTCAGTGTAACTTTGGATTGTCAATAAGCAGTCTGAGAGCAGCAGTACACCGAGAACTTCAACAAAATCTTGTAGATCTGAGGCATAGTGAAATCGAATAATTCACATGTATCATGTACCAGTAATTCCATGTATCATCATACTATCATGCAAGAGGAGCCACACATCTATGGTTCATCCAATAAAATCAGCAGACTTCTAGATGTTACTACTGCTCGGCTTAGACTCGGTTGCAAGTATCTCTGGGAATTCTCATTATCTGCTGATGTAGACCTGACCAAATGTAAACTGTGTCAACAAAATTATTCGCACTCCCTCCGTCACTATGTGATGGAGTGTGAAAAGATACGTGAATTTTGAGACAATTCTATAACAAATGTTCCAGCAATGTGTAAATATTTCATTCAAAATGATCTGCTACTAGAAATTTTAGCCAAATATTCCCAGTTTGCTAACTGTAGGTAGTAACTAAGTGATTGTAACCTATCCACCGCTGCCCACTGGATGGGGGGCGGTGTGTAGGACAAACATATCAATTGTGACACTAGCTCTCCACATATGTAAGTTGCTTAATTTAGAAACTGTACTTGTGGTCGATCTCGAACCCATTGATGATGTGACGACTTCTACTGAATTTTGTAACTAGCTCATCAAGATTGTAACTTGCTTAGCTAAATGAATTGTGGGGTTTAGTCCCTGAGCCCATTATGTGCCTCTAACCCTTTCCACTACCACCCACAAGATGGTATGGGGTGCATAATAAACGAACTAAACTAACTAAAATACACATATATTATAAAAACAAGTGAAGTAATAAAAAGGTTACTGTATTGAGACATTAAGAGCAGCATAATAATGCAGTAAACTGCAAATGAGGAAATGAACAATAAAAACAATAGTGGGTTAAACAAGAGAAAAAACAAAAAAACAAACAAAAAAAACAATAACAAAAATTATAAAATTAAAAACCTTTTGAAAGAAAAGGCAGAGCTATAGCACACGTTGGTTATTAGATGAAACTATTAATCTTTATTAATCTTTGTTAAATTACCATTCAAGCTGTCAATGCAATCAATCAGAGCTACCGATGTGCTTTAATATACCTATTAATCTCCCTCATCTCATTTTTTCCTTTACAATGTACATGTTATCACTTTATAAATTTTGCTAGAATTTACATACTTAAAATTATATGTTAGATTAAGGACCTGCCCGAAATGCTGCGCGTACTATTGGCTTTACAAAAATGTTAACACCATGCTATGTTTCCTCACAACCCCAATGTACCTTCTTGTATACATATAAATAAATAATAAATATAAAATTTATAATCTGATTATTCAGCTGTTATCCCACAGTCATCGAGGAAAGATCTGAGGTATGCCTTAGTGTTTATTTCATAAGTTTTCCCAGCGTCAGTCTTCTTAGCTAGAATTTTACCATCTCACACAAAACAATGTTTAATTGATCCAATGGAATTTTTACGGACTCTACGCAGTTCAAAGAAGGGACTTTGTCTGATCCTGGTCAGACATTCATTCACATAAACAGAGGTTTGACTAGAGACTACACCTTTGCTAAGGTCTGACTTGCAGGAGCAGCTATCTAATTTCACAAGAATTTTTCTGTTATTTTCACCAGATGATTTGGTACCACTCTATAAGCTGATATGATGTTTCTTGCTTGAATTAAATACTTCATCTTACTATGCAATTATCGGATCAGGATGGCAGCACAGTCTTCTCCGTCGGTTTCTTGAGGATATCATTATCTCATTATCACATTATCTCATGTGAGGAGATAATGACAGAATCAAGGAGCTTATGTTGGTCTGATTCGTCTTGGGTAACAGTGTGTTGCTGATGTAGGGTGTTAAGATGGTTCTCAAACTTTTGTAACGTTTCTTCCTGTTTTCTAGTGATTTCTGGTGGTTGAAAGTTAGTTACTGTGTTCTTAAGAGAGCTTAATTCCAGTTCGAGGAGGCCGACTCTGGTAGACAGATCTTGACTCTTCTTGAGCATGACTATAGCTTCACCTTATAGGTTTATTATTATGGCTGACTGCTCTTCGATTACTGATATTTGGTCTTCATGTATCTGGGTTAATAACTTGAGTTATGGGTTATTAGCGAAGCGCTTGAAGTCGGAACAAGTTGCGGCAGCTCGTTTAAGTTGCTCCATATGGTTACATAATTGTTGCATGGTCCATGTCGGAGATGCTGATGACGTCGCTCCACCCAGCTGTGATGGTTTGTTTTTGTTGTCAAGAGGGAGAGTCGGTTCCCCCCCCCCCCCCCTCGGTAGCCCCCGAGGCGGAGACAACCGCACTCTTCCTGTTGCTGGCCTAGCTATATTCCTGATAGGTGTGCTATCTTTCTTAGTGGCCTTACTGGGCTTGGTGTTGGTTATCTTCTTGAGATCTTGAGGTTATCTTGAGAAGATTTCGGGGCTTTAGTGTCCCTGCGGCCTGGTCCTCGACCAGGCCTCCACCCCCAGGAAGCAGCCCGTGACAGCTGACTAACACCCAGGTACCTATTTTACTGCTAGGTAACAGGGGCATAGGGTGAAAGAAACTCTGCCCATTGTTTCTCGCCGGCGCCCATGATCGAACCCGGGACCACAGGATCACAAGTCCTGTGTGCTGTCCGCTCGGCCGACCGGCTCCCATGGTATGCATGGTAGCAGGATAAATGTAGGCAGGTAAATGGGGAAGACTCGTCGATGTGGTAACAATGCTAGTTTCCTCAACTGTATGAGTTCCTGCTTCCTCATACCCTTAATCACTAGACCTACTAGAATCACTGATAGTACTGTCACGGCTCTTAACCACATCTGGACCAACATAACCTCTCCACTTACTTCAGGGATAATCATTGACAGAACCACAGACCATTACCCCACATTTCTCCTAACCAACATTAACAAACCACTTCTAGATACAAGGAAGATAAGTTTTATCCTGCACAATGAAACTTCTATAGGCAATTTTATTGCTGAACTAGGATTCCGAATTAGGTAACATAGAGAACATCAACCTAGCAGTGCAAACATTTCTTCAGAAAACTCTCAGTCTTTATAACACCCACTGTCCTATGCTAACGAAACAAGTCACAACTAAAAGGCTAAACAATCCATGGTTTACAAAGGGATTACTTAAATCTATTAATAAAAAAAACATGACCTTGAGAAGAAGTATAGGTTAGGAGTCGAAAATAAAATGCCTGAAA
This sequence comes from Procambarus clarkii, assembly GCF_040958095.1. Lineage (NCBI taxonomy): Eukaryota > Metazoa > Arthropoda > Malacostraca > Decapoda > Cambaridae > Procambarus > Procambarus clarkii. Next base: position 4,383,747 of record NW_027189131.1, read on the forward strand.
ATAAATTCACCCAAATTAGGGCAACATTAAAAAACATGGAGCACTGTTTGCAATATATTGTGTTCAAAATTTTTTTTTAAATAAAAAACCAATACTCCTATCCAATAACAACGGTTTGCTTTCAGCCTCTAATACTGCTATTGAATTCAATAGGTTCTTCTCATTCATTGGGACATCCCTTACTAATGATATTCCATCCTCCCGTACTAATGTCAAGGACAACCTTACAGGTAACTATCCAGAGTCTCTGTACCTAATGCCTGCTAACTCCACTGATGTTAATGAGATAATTCTTTCCTTTAAAACAAAGTTTAATGCCCTTGCTGAGATACCAACTCTAATTTACAAAAATGCCTCAAGATTTTTAGCTCCTGCCATTGCATTGCTCTAAAACAAGTAACGTGAACTCCAAACCTTTCCAGATATTCTAAAAAAAGAGAGAAAGTAACCCCAGTCCATAAATGTGGTGATCCCACTGATGTCAAGAACTTCAAACCTATATCAATTCTGCCAAACTTGTCAAAAATATTTGAAAAACTAATCTACAAGCAGCTTTACTCTAATCTACCCAAACACAATATACTTAGCTCTTGTTAATATGGTTTCAGACCCAAAAAGAGCACTACTGATGCACTAATTAGTAAAATTAACTTGATACATGCAGCTCTTGATAAAAATGAGTTCCCTGTTGGGTTATTTGTTAACCTACGTAAGGCTTTTGACACTGTCAACCACCAAAAACCTTCTTAAAATACATCATTATGGAGTCAGAGATCACTCCCTCCAATATCTTCAGTCTTACTTTACTGACAGGCCCTAGTATGTTTCTGTGAATAAGTCCATTTTTCCAACCCTAACCATCAACATTGGTGTTCTTCAGGGCAGCCTACTTGGCACTCTCCTCTTTCTCATATTTATTAATGACCTTCCACATGCCTCTCAACACCTCAAACCAATTCTATTTGCTGATGACACAACCTTCATTTTCTCCAGTCCTGACCCTCTTGCTCTAAATGTCACAGTGAACACTGAACTAAATAAAGTCCATCTTCGGCTAACTGCTAACAAACTCACCCTTAACATTGACAAAACTTTCTATATTTTGTTTAGTAATAAATCCTCAAATCAAATTAATCTAAGAATAAATAATATGCAAATTAGTAACAGAGTAGATGGCAAGTTCATTGGTGTTTTCAACGATAACAAGCTGAATTTCCAGGGACACATTCTAAATATATGAAAAAAAGTTTCTAAAACTGTTGACATTCTCTCTAAGATCAAATATTATGTACCTCGCCCTGCCCAGGTGACGCTCTATTACTCTCTCATCTATCCTTATCTCAATTATGGTATTTGTGCTTGGGGTTCTACTGCCCAAAATCATTTACGTCCTCTAATTACTCAACACAAAGCTGCTATTAGAACAATATCTAACTCTGGCCCCAGACAGCACTCGGTACCCTTACTCAAATCTTTGAATATGTTAGATATTAAGTCACTGCACATTCTCTCATGTGTACTCTATATATTTAAAACTCTGAACTGTAATGTCAATCCTGGCCTTAAAAACTTCTTAGAAGGTTGTAACAGAACTCATGAGCACCACACCAAAAACCAATACCTATTTGATATTCCAAGAGTGCGCCTTAACCAAACTAGAAATGCTCGACAACTCAAGGGACCCAGCATGTGGAATGACCTCACTAATCAAGTCAATGGCTGTACCTCTCTCAACCAGTTTAAGAGTTGAACTAACTATTACCTAATTAGCTCAATGTAACCTACTTTAGTCTCTAAATGTCAACCCATGTCTTGCTATTCTAAACAATGCTGTTTGTTGACCAACTTGTACAATTGCTGATTTTTTCCATGTTCCCCCTTTTCTTCTTTTTTTATTCCTTTTTTTCAACACAATTTATACTTTACTCCCAATTACTATTAAGTTTTAGTCTAAGTGTTTTTTCCCCACACCTTGCCGGAAACTCTATGCGTATTAGTGGCTTTAGGTATTTTATGTACTAGCTCTCTCTATAAATTCAACATTATGTTTGTAACTTTGCATCTATGTATGTACTTTTCCTGAATAAAATATTATTATTATTATTATGAACGTTGGGAACAACTTCCTCCAGGGAGCAACACTAATGAGGTCGAAATGGGATACCATGGGTTGGTCTTGTCGTTTGTTTCAATCACATTTGGGTCACTGTGTACTTAGCTGCCTTCTGGGGATGCTACATCATCTGTGGGCAGCCGTGGGCTCAAGGAGCAGGTAACAAAACTGGAGGGGCGGCAGAGTCGTCAGGAGCGGTGAGCGTTCGTTGTTGGGTTCTTATTCTTAGGACTAGTAGTACCCGGCCACAGCAACCTACCCTGTCCCTCAGTCCTCCCCATCATTTCTCCCTCACCCGTCTCCTCGGCCTCCCAACCATTCCCCACTCCACCGTCCCCTCGTCCTCCCCACTCCCCCATGCCCTACTCCCCTGTCCCTTTGTTCTCCCCACCATGCCCCACTCCCCAGTCCCTATGTCCTCCCCACCATTCTCCATTCCCCCATCCCCTCGTCCCCACCATCCCAAACTCCCCCGTCCCCTCATCCTTCCCCACCATTACCCCCTCCCTTGTCCCCTCGTCCTCCGCACCATCTCTCACTTCCGTCACCTCATCATCCCCACCATTCCCCACTCCCTTGTCCGATGCCTTCCCAAATAATCTGATATTCCCATCAGAAAATTGGGAACATCAAGTGATCTGTTGTTCCTATCATTGCAATATAAGAAAAACAGTTAAAAAATGAAATAAAAATATGAAAAAAATATAAAAATAAACTATTCTCACGCAATTAATGGTCTGGAAAAACAACACAGCTCAATTCTAACACAATTCACACAAAATAATTAAATCAAAATGAAAAAAATCAAAATCTAAGAAAATTCGAATTAACAATGCAATCAGAAACATTGAAAGCATAGTTTCTCCTGTAACAGGTGTGGCATCTATACTTATACTTGCGAAATGAACGGTATGGTAAACAACACAGCTCAATTCCAACACAATGTCACACAAAATAATTCATTAGAAATAAAAGAAATCGAAATCTATGAAAATAAAATTTATCAATGCAATCAGAAACATTCAAATGGAATTCGTGATATATTTAATATAGCGTTCATGTTGCTATAATGTGCAACAGATGGTGCTGTTTTTCAAAAAATGCATGTTTTTTCCTGTCACAGTTGAATCATGTATATAGTAGACATATAAAAACACTCGCCTATTCCAATGCAACGTTGTATCAAAATTTCAAAGAAATCGGTAAAGAGGTTTCGAACATTTCCCTCACATGAAAAACACAGTTTTTAAACAAAAAAAAATTCCTGTCACAGACGTGATATCGATATAGTATGTATATAAAATCTTGCCTGCATGCAAATGGAATGTTGTGTGAAAATTTCAAAGCAATCGGTGAAGAACTTTCGGAGATTAGCGATTTTGAACAAACGAACATTTAGATTTTCATTTATATAGAAATATATATATTAGTATATTTTGGTAGCAGTCTTTCTTGTAAACATATGTTGTTAAATTTGACCGAAAATGTAAGATTAATAATTCTAACACGACTCATGCAGTCCATATTGGTCTGCTTCCACCCTGTTGCAAATACACTTGTATTCAGTGTGAATTGGGGCACCAAGGCGGAGGGGCCACTGCTACACGAAGGGATTCTGGATCTAGGCGTGTGCCTATTGCTGACATGGGTACTGCCAGGAGGAAGTCTCCTGCATGGGGGGGCAGGCACTGCTCTGAGGCGGGCTTTCTCCTTGTCTGATGTTGCGGCGCTGAGCATGCCATCAGCTACTTTTTCCACTAGTGGGTAGTCCCAGCCGGACTGTTTGTATTTTTTTGTTGGCTCTATAATGGTTGCTGGGGCTGCAAGAACATCCCACTGGTTTGAACATTCAGTGAAAGCAGGATCGTGTATTCCTGCTGAATCTCTCAGGGTTGCAGGTAAGATATCTCTGACGAGGTCGTGCGATGCATGAGAGGAGGAAAGGAAGGCTGGTAGAGCAATTTGGGAGGCTGTGCGGACACCAAGGTCGCCAAGTCTTACAGGAAGGGTTGCTTGCTCCCACTGAGAATCGTCCAATGGGAGGTTCAGGACTTTCACCAGCATGGACCTCAGAAGGGTGTTAAACACATTAAACTTAGGGCTGCTGTAGGATGGAGAACATCTCAGAAAGTAGGTCAACTTTGGGAGAGATAGGCATCTTGTGAGGAGAAAGAGAGCATCATGGGCATCAATCTTGTCAATCCTGTCCATCATTCTCTTTAGATCAGTGATTTTTGCATCCAGGACCTCTTCGATTGCTTGTGGGCCAATGGGGGCACCCAGGAGAGTGCAGTCCGGTGACTCGACAACGAGAATGTCTGGAAGAAGTATGAACATCAGAAGTCCACCAGATAATAGGGTTAGGGAAAAGGACATTCCCTTGTTTGTGCCTGAAGAGGCAAAGAGCTTCTTCGAGCATTTTGAAAAAGTAGCAAGTATTAAAGAGTGACCACAGGAGGAATGGGCCCAGCTGGTCCAGTTAAGATTGGCCGGTGCTGCCAGAGAGGCATACACCCAATTGTCACTGGAAGAGTGCCATGATTATGCCACAGTCAAGAACAGCATATTGCGCTCATTTCAGTTGACCTCAGAAGCTTATAGGAAGCGCTTCAGAGAGATGATGAAAGTTGGAGCATGTACGTTTGCCGAGACAGCAAGGGATCTGGAAAGACGATATCAGAAATGGATTGAAGCTGACGGAGTTGGATCTTACACTGACCTGAAGCAATTGATGGTCATGGAAAAGTTCTTAGAAATGATGCATCCCGAGATAAAGTTCATGATCCAAGAAGCAGGGATAAAGGAGTTGAGACATGCTGCAGATAGGGCGGATATGATTACGGAAGCATACAAGAGATTTAAGGGAAAACAGAGTGAAGAATGAGGTGAGACGCAGCAACGGCAGACCCAGTGCAGTCTGGGGAGGAAGAAGTTTTGGAGGACAGACAAGCAAATCAGCTAATTTTAAGCTCCAGGAAGGAAAATTGCCGAGTCTGCCTGCTGGAGGTAAGCAGAAAAATAAAAATGTGCAGAGGAGACAAGAGTCCAGTGAAGCTCCACAGAGTACGAGTAGTACGTCTGGCCCGAGGAACTCCAATATGAGTTGGCAGAGTCAGAGCCACTCAGGGGCGTATAAGAAAGATTTCTCCCAAATAAAGTGCTACAAGTGTAACAGATTAGGTCACATGATGCGACATTGTCGGCAGGGCAAGAGAGTCGTGACCCTGACCACGTGTGATCCCCCGGAAGAAGTACGTCGATGTACAACAAGACAAGCCACAGAAGGTAGATTTGATGAATGAGCATTATAGGCCGTTCATTAGCAAAGGATGGGTCGGCATAGAGGGTCAGCCTGAGGTGGAGGTTAGTATCCTCAGAGATACTAGAGCCAATCAGAGTTTCATTCTGAGAGGTCTAATCGGAAACACTCGACTGTTAGCTGGCAGTAGGAGGATAAAGGTTCATGGGTTGTTGTCTAAGAGTTACATGCACGTGTGTGCTGTCCAGTTGAAGTCAGATTATTTGTCGGCGGAGGTGATGTTGGGAGTGTGCCCCAACATACCTGTTCCAGGAGTCCAAGTGATCCTGGGGAACGACTTGTGTGGGCCTAAGGTGTTGCCAGAGCTGATAGTAAAAGCTGTGCCGGAGGAGTACCAGAATGTCTGCGGTACTTGTCCTAGTCAGCATCCTCGAAGATGAAGCAGAGGACAGTCAAGTCATTGTATATCCGGCCTGAGTAGTGACAGAGTCGGATGTAGCCGCCGAGGATGACACTGGAGATGATGTAGCAGTGTCGACTCCACCAAGGGAGGTCAACGTGGACATGTCTGGGTTGTTCGGTGAAGGTCCAACTCAGAAAAAGGAAGATTTGAGGAGACAGGAAGTGAAGATGACCCTACCTGAACGGTTCAGCGTGAACTGAGCGGACCTGATTAGGGGACAGAAAGAGGAGTTTATAGATTTAATCAGGGAGGCGAAAGGGGGAAACTCGTGTCCGAAGTCCCCCGTGTATTACTACTTAGACAATGACGTACTAATGAGGAAGTGGCGACCCGACAAAGCCGGCGCAGATAAGGTATGGTTAGAGAAGCACCAAGTGTTAGTGCCAAAGGAGTTCAGGACGGCAATGCTAGAACTAGCCCACTCTGTAGATATGGCAGGGCACTTAGAGGTGAAGAAGACCTTAAATAAGGTGCAGGAGCACTTCTATTGGCTGAACGTGTGGAAAGATGTAAAGAGGTATTGTAGGACATGTTTGGCATGCCAATGTGCAGGTAAGCCGACTCCAGCTATACCGAAGGCACCTTTAAAGCCCATACCGGCGTTTGGTAATCCTTTTGAGAGGGTCTTGATAGACTGTGTAGGTCCGTTGCCAAGAACCAGAAAAGGCTACCAGTATTTACCGACCATAATGTGCACAGCCACCCGTTTCCCCCGAAGCGATCCCCCTGAGAAGAGTGACGTCACGAGCCGTTCTGAATAGACTACAGAGCTACATTGCGTGGGTAGGAATGCCCAAGGTAATCCAGACGGACCAGTGGAGCGTCTTCCAGTAGAAGTTGTTTAGGGAAACTGTGAAAGGATGGAGGGTAGAGCAAGTGCGCTCGTCACCGCATCACCCTTAGTCGTTGGAGCATTTCAATGGAACGCTAAAGAGCTTGTTGAGGGTATACTGCGCTGAAGAAGGGAGTAAGTGAGACGTGGCATTACCATCCGTGTTGTTTGCCATCAGGGATGCGGTAGTGGAACCACTGTGATTCACCCCATTTCATTTTGGTGTACAGACACTCAGTGAGGAGCCCAATGGGTGCACTGAAGGAGCAGCTCACCGAAGATAGGCAGAAGGTGGATGTGGGACAATATGAAAAGACTTTTAGAGAGTGACTCTCTAGGGCCAGAGATTTGGCCAAGGAAAATCTGACAACGTCCAAAAGCGGATATGGTCAGATATCACGACAGGAAGGCAAAGGACAGGAGATTTCAGGAAGGAGATCAGGTGTTAATCCTCCTGCCGGCGAAAGGAAGTATATACGAGTTGAGATTTTGTGAAACCAAAATCGTATACCATCCAGAAGGCGCTAGGGAATGTGAATTATGTAATACATATGCCAGATCGTCCGAGGACGTCATAGGTTTGCCACGTGAACATGATAAAGAAGTACTATGACAGAGATAACCTCTATGCGAAGATGAACAGATGGAAACCCCATCGCAGATGACTGTGCTTTGTGTACTCACCTAATTGTGCTTGCGGGGGTTGAGCTTTGGCTCTTTGGTCCCGCAAAGGAGGAGGGAGACGGTGGGAGACGGCAAAGGACTAGAGGAGGATAACGGTAAGTTAGAGAGGGCCGATGGCGCAAAGATATCGAATACGGAAAGCCTGGCCAAGATTAGTGAGCATCTGGGTCATTTGGAGGATGACCAACGCCAGGAACTAGTGGAGATCCTCCGGAGGAATAAGTCGTTATTCACGGACGTGCCCAGAAAACACCGTGGAACGGTGCATGAAGTAAATGTATGGAGTGCTGACCCCATCAAGCAGCACCCTTACAGAGTTAACCCAGAGAAAGCAGCGGCGATGAGAGAAGAAGTAAAGTATTTGCTAGATAACGACTTGACAGAGGTTAGCGACAGTGACTGGGGTTCACCGTGCCTCCTCGTGAAGAAGAGTGATGGTACGTACTGGTTCTGCACCGATTACAGAAAAGTGAATGCAGTCACAGTCGCTGACTCGTTCCCGATACCACGCATAAATGATTGCATAGATCGGATTGGGAGTGCGTGGTATGTCTCAAAAATAGACCTGCTGAAGGGATACTACCAGATTCCCCTTTCCAAGGAAGTAAAGAGGGTTTCACGTTCGCGACACCCGACGGCTTGTACCAGTATAAAGTGGTGCCGTTCGGAATGAAGAATAGTGGCAGTTGTTTCCAACGAGTAATGAATTAGGTATTACAAAGGATGTGCAGTGTACATCGATGATATCGTAGTGTTCGCTGATTCCTGGAAGGATCACGTGGATTGACTTTTAAATTTGTTCGATCGATTGGAGAAGGTCAACATGACGATCAACTTAGCAAAAAGCGAGTTCGGAAGAGCCCGCCTGGAGTACCTTGGATATATAGTAGGATAAGGAGAGGTTGCGTGTTCCGGTAAGAACAAAGGTGGAGGCCATTGACAACTTCCCAGTACCCAGGAGTAAGAAAGAATTGTTGAGATACATTGTGCAAAAATTTCTCCACCATAGCCGCTCTTATGACGAGTTTGCTATCAAAGAGCAAGAAGTGAGAGTGGAATGGAACAGCGCAAGAAGCGTTTGAAAAGACCAAAAGACTTTTGACCGAGGCGCCTGTACTAGTGTCACCAAATTTTGGAGTGCCGTATACGTTATTTGTAGATGCCAGTAATATAGGGGTTGGAGCTGTATTGACGCAGCAAAGTGATGGAATTTATTGCCCCGTGTCCTCTTTCTCGAAGAAGTTCGTTAAGCACCAGAGGTCGTACAGTACGGTCGAGAAAGAGACCTTGGCACTGGTGATGGCATTGAAACATTTTGAAGTGTATGTGAGGGGGGAAGGAGACCCAGTGACGGTGTATACAGACCATAATTCCCTAGTTTTCCTGAGAAAAGTGAAGCATGCGAACCAGAGGTTAACCAGGTGGTTTTTATTGCTCCAAGAGTATGACCTGATGATAAAGCACATAAGAGGATGAGACAATGTAGTGGCTGATGCGTTATCTCCAGCCTAGCCACTGGAATAATTCTCAAAAACAAGGGGGAGGGAGTGTTATGATCCTAGGTAGCCGAAAAACGAGCCTCCCCTTTGAGAATTATTCTATTAGGCCTGACCTGACTAGGAGGTCAAAGAAATATAGACATGAAGGTTCATATGTAAAATAATTGATTGGATATGATAGATAATTTAAGAATGTGGACAGTGAATAAGAAAATAAGTAAACGACTTGATATAAGATGTGGCGAGTTTGTTGGAGGCGTTAGGCTCGCTTGAGAGGAGCTTGAGCTCACTTGAGCTGAAGAAATCGTGAGGGGGAGAGCGTGCTCCGTTTGACCCCTTGTTAGAGAGGAGCCCCTGTTTGATATACCTTCAAGAGGAAGGAAGTGGACAGACGTCTCGACTGAGGAATAAGTTCGGAGGCATGTCAGTTCAAGTCAGGAATTGCAGAAGGTGTTGAGGGAGCAGTTAAAGCAGTTCTGGGGGTAGCCTGAGGCGCCCTAAGTGTCGCCGCCCCATCGAGGAGCGCCCTGCAGGAGACCTTTTTGTGGTAAGCATAATTTTAACCAGTTTACAGTGATTGCCTATAGCTGATAGTGTGCCCAGCGGTCGTAACGAATGTTTATTGATACATTAGGCATATGTTATTAAGGCAGAAGGCCTAAAATAAGAGAGTAAAGATGGAAGAACATCCTGGAGAATGGCGCGATGTTTGTCCACTCCGACCACTGGAGGGCAACTGAGGACAGCTGCCTCGAGGGCCGCTGGGCCGGGCGGAGGATGGACCAGCCCAAACGTCAGTCCACACTCACAGCATGAAGAGAACAGAGAGATGTTGGGTGTAAACATATTGTGTGGTTTATTTCGCTTATGTGTTCATAGGGAAACATTTTTATTGGCGTGTCAATGGGTTGCAGGTTTGTCTAGGGAAGGAGTTGCTGAGAACGTCGAAGCCAGCAGAGAGGGAGTAGTTGATGAGACTCCAAGATTGTGGAAGGTACTGAGCTCTGTGGGAGAGCAGGCATATAGTGAGGAAAAGAACTTCAAGCTGTGAGAAGAGGAGTAGTAGAATGAAGTTTCACACGCTTTTGTGATACCAATGGTGAAGCACCATTGCTGCTCAAGGAAGACTTCATGGTGTAGCGGCCTGGAAGAGCTGCGGAGGATCCTGGAAGATAAACCCGGAAGAACCTGATGATGTCAGGGTAGTGAACTTCCAGATGTGGACGAGAAGTTCTAGTTGACTAATTGTAGGGAGTTGGTAGAGTGTTTGGTTGACATTAGCGTGCAAGACGCAGTGAAAGGTGTATGATTGATTACTATTTTTGTGCCAAGAAGTACTTTTACTTAAATATAGAGGTATGACCGCAGGCTGGATTACCTGCAGTGACATACATGTGTTCTAGGACTGATAGGGTGATTGATTGATCATTGTTGTTTATCAGGGAATATTTATGTTGATGTTTATAAATTTTTAGCCATAGGCTGAATTGCCTGCAGATATTTATATGTTCCAGAGTTGGTAGCGCCATATCATATTGTACTGCATGATTTACCCACTTGGTGAGGCTGATAGTGCAATATTGTCTTATAAGACTTGACCTACTTGATGAGGATAGTATTATTAGGTTTAGGTGGTGAGTCAGGAGTTAGGATACCACTTGATAAGCAGATGATAGAGTCCTGACGGTATTGGAGTGCAACCTGACTACAATAGTTTAGAGTGTTGGAGATATATATTATTATACGTGTATATGTATTGTCCATGTGCCTTGTCCAGTAAATGTATTCAAATTTGTTGGTGTTTGCCCTTGTCCATCAGAATCTGCCACCGAATCTTACTATGCTGGAGTTCCGTAAGTTGCAGAGGGAGGATCCCTCATTAACACCATTATTCTTCCAGGCCGAGACTCAATCTGATAGTATTCCTGGGTTCTTTATAGAGAACCAATTGCTCTACAGCAGGTACAGACCCAGTAAACTAACGGAGGATGACGATTGGGCAAATGTCGACCAACTCGTAGTTCCCACCAGCCTACGGCCCGATATTCTACACCTGGCCCACGGAGCGCTTTCTCACTACGGTTTTAATAAAATCTATCACGCCATCAGACAAGACTATTACTGGCCAGGTATGATTCAGGATGTAAAAACTTATGTACAACAGTGGAATACATGTCAAATGGAAGGAAAACCCAACATCTCTTTTCCCAAGGCTCCTTTGATTCCTATCCCGGTGCCTTCGGAACCCTTTCGCAGACTCATCATAGACTGTGTTGGTCCTTTACCCCGGACCATGTTCTGGCAACGCTTATATACTAACCATCCTGTGTCCAAATACCAGATTCCCCATAGCAGTTCCTGTAAAGAATATTACGGCTGCTACTGTGGTGAAGCAACTGTTGAAGATCTTTACACAATATGGTTTTCCTCGGGAGATTCAAAGTGACTGCGGCACCAACTTCACCAGTGATCTCTTCAAGAAGACACTGGAAGAATTCAACATTACTCAGGTATTGTCCAGCCCCTATCATCCTGCTTCACAGGGTTCTCTTGAACGTAGTCACCAAATTATAAACTCACTCCTTAAGAAATTTTACAATGAAACTATGAAAGACTGGGATAAACAACTTGACATCATCATGTGTATTTTCAGAAGTCTCCTAAATGAGTCTCTAGGAGTGTCTCCTTATGAGATGCTCTACGGACGTAAGTACCGTACTCCTCCTAAAGCTTTTAAAGACTCTCTACGTATTGCCACCTTCAGTGACCCTCTGTATGTGCCCCAGTTTCTTCAAAACTTAGAGCACATTCTAGAGCGAGTGCATAAATTTTCCAACGATAATTTATTAAAAGCTCAAGATAGAATGAAGACTCATTTTGACAAATGCAGCAAAATCAGGAAATTTAAAGCAGGAGACATCGTTTTAGCATATTTTCCGATCCCAGGTTCTCCATTGCAAAATAAGTTTCCAGGACCTTACCGCATCAAGGAGTGCAGAAACAACCACAACTACGTTCTTGAGACTCCAGATAGGCGGTGGAGGACCCAGTTGTGCCAGGTCAATCTTTTGAAGAAGTATAAAGGTACACCCCCCACTGTATTAGTATCTCTCTCCACCTTTCAAGATCCGTACCTCCACAGTGAGACCTTCCCTGCTTCTCCTCCTAGGAAGCACTAACTCTGAGTTAGTACCTTCCAACTCGGAAATTCTTACAGATCTTCCTAAATATTTGCAGGACTGTAACAGTGCTCCTCTCATCAGAGTGTTCCAAGAACATCAGAAGTTGTTCAGTGATGATCCCCTGGAATGTAATGTGGTTCAACATGACATCCAGCTACTTTCTGATACCCGGCCGATTCGTCAACCCTTCTACCGCATCAGCCCGAGCAAAAAGGAAGTTATGCGTACAGTACCTCCTGGATCATGGGCTGGCCACCCCTTGTGAGTCCCCTTGGGCCTCACCCTGCATCTTGGTGCCGAATCCTCACGGTAAAGTACGATTATGTACAGACTATAGGAAACTGAACCTCGTGACCATCAAGGATGCTTACCCTTTACCTCGTATAGATGATATCCTTGACGCAGTAGGTAATGCTACTTATCTCTCCCAGATTGAATTGTTAAAGGGCTATTATCAGATTAGTCTCACAGAGCGAGCTAAGGAAATATCTGCCTTCACCACTCCTTTTGGCCTGTACAGATATGAACGCCTTCCTTTTGGACTGTGTAATGCCCCGGCCACCTTCCAGCGAGCTGTCAACCGCATCATCCATGGCCTAGATCACACCTACGCCTACTTGGATGACATAGTTGTGGCAACTAACACCTGGAACGAACATCTGCTCCAGCTGCAACGATTGTTCTCCAAGCTCCTGACAATTGGCCTTACCATCAACTTGGGCAAGTCCGCCTTTGCTAAAGGTAATGTGCGTTATCTTGGACATGTGATAGGAAATGGCAGCCTAGCTCCTTTAGACATTCATACTCAAGCCATTCAGCATTACCCACAACCTACAACCAGGAAGCAGGTCCTGCGCTTCCTTGGCCTTGCATCTTACTATCGTAGGTTTGTAAAAAGTTTCAGTACGGTAGCGACACCATTGATTAATCTGACCAGCCCCAAGCAACGGTATCATTGGACCATTCAACAGACCGTTGCCTTTGAACAACTAAAGTCTCTGCTATGTTCTAATCCCATTCTCGCCTCTCCAGATATTATGAAGCCCTTCATCATCAATGTCGACGCAAGTAGCACCGGCATCGGGGGCGTTCTAATGCAACAGCGTGGTGAAGAGGTTCTTCCTCTCAGCTACAAATTGAAGCCTCATCAGAGGAACTATAGCACCATAGAAAAAGAACTCTCCATCGTCCTGAACCTTCAACATTTCGAACCTTACCTACAAGGTAATCGGTCCATTACCATCTATTCAGACCACAATCCCTTACGATTTCTGCAACAAGTCCAATTCAGCAATCAATGTCTTCTACGCTGGGCTCTGTACCTACAGAACTTTAACCTGGAGATATTCTTCATTAAGGGCTCGGATAACATCATAGCAGACGCCCTCTCCGGAGTCTACGAGGTAGAGGCAGCTACTCCTACCACTTTACCGTTTAATGAAGTAACTTAACCCATAAGAGCAGGCTTCGGGGGAGAGCTGTGACAGTAATCTCTTTCAAGAGAGATTTAGCCTGCTTCTTCCTACATCGCGTTACTTCTATACTTCTGCAACACCATGATACCACATTCAAGAATAGCATTTAAGTGGAATAACAGACATCTCTACAGGGGGTACACTACCTACTCTCATTCTCCTCACCCCCCTCCCTCACTGCCGGCGCACCACCTCGTCGATCACCAAACGACCACTTCAAACCAACACTCTCACCATTAGTGAATCAGTGACTTCACGCAGCTCTAGCGCCATCTGCGTCATCTATATTTAATCTCACACAAGCAGTTGGCCTCAGAATATTCTTGTGCTCTCGAGCTGACGCTTCTATTTAAGCCTACGTCCTGTATATTAGTATAGTAGAGGTTTCAGCCAGCCCACTATTCTCAGCACCTTTAACTAATTTTTGTCTTGCTTATTGTAGAGTAAAGTAATCATTATTTTATTTTATATTGTGTTTTGTCTTTGTATATATTTTGATCCGCACTGTACATAGCCAAGGGATTATCTTTATTTTGTTTATATTTGTTTAAAGTTAATTATTTATAAGATTTGTTTTGCGTGTTTTTCCCTTTCACTTTACCACAGGAGACAACCGCCAAACAGTCAACATTTTGTTTCTCTTTATTTTAATGTGATTTGCATTTACACCAGCCATAGAGAAGACTGCCTTATATATATATATATATATATATATATATATATATATATATATATATATATATATATATATATATATATATATATATATATATATATATTGTGACGGAGTTCCCCCCCCCCCTTATAATTCTCCCACGCCTGCAGTAAGAGTCATGTCTACTTTTCCCAAGCGTTCTCTACGTTGCAGGCTACAATTTGATATATGGGAGAGAGTGAAGTGTTCTCGGAGAGCCGAGAAATTTGTGAAATAGTAATATTTTGGCCTGTGGTTTAGGCCCTTTAGGGATCCAAGATGGCGCTGGCCTCCCTGATCTCCTGCCAAAACCGTGTGACGTCAGTGGCACCGGATTGGTCACCGACAGCAATGTGGCACCGGGAGCCAATGAAAACCTCCCGTGGCAAAAGTGACGTCACGAAGGAAGGGGGTCCGGCCCGCGAGCCGGGCTGGCGCCATCAGTCAGACACGACACGTCATAGAGGTCGGACGTGCGACGGTTGGTCCTGTCAGTAGGACAGTTGTTCCCGCTCCCGTGGATTTACGCGTCACCTGAAGTCCGCCAGTACTCTGAGAAGTCTTCCCTAGTTCATGTGTTGAACCAGAAGAGGGAATTGACGGTTATTTGAGCAACACGTGCTCCAGTCAGGTGCTGTGAAAGAAGCAGTGAAGCCGTGCAGTGACGTATGTGACGTCTGTGGCGATTCACCAGTTCGTGACAGCATAGTGGCAGACAGAGCCACTGGGTAGCTGAGGAAGAGAGGACTATTTGGGGAAACCGGACGACTGTAGCTGAGACGTAGGCGACAGCCGTTGCTGGGAGAAGACGACAGGCCAGGAGACCGACTCCAACCTTCGAGAAGTCAAGAAGGAGGACGGACCTGCAGTGAGGAGGCACGGAGACGACGCGCTAAACGGTGGGACGACGAGAGGCTCTGGTAGGACACGACGACGTGTAGTGTGGGGGCGTTCCCGACACGAGGACCAGGAGCTACATCTCGACTCTCATCGGAGGATAGGGTGAAGTAGGTGTTTCTAGTTCCCTCCCCATTCCCCTTTAGTTAGCTATGTTATTTGGCTATATTTTCTAGCCTGAGGATTTTATATGTCGTGAGCAAGTCTCACCCATGTCACGATAAAGCACCAGTGTGCTAGACAGTACTATCAAGAGTACTTGTAATATTCATGTTGATTATTGGTGTGTACAGGCACCAGGAACCAGTGATAAATTTACTGTGTTGTGTATATCTTTCTATAGATTTTGATATGAACATATAGTGGTAAATTATATATAAGATTATGCCAGTATTTGGAGGTTAGGCTATGTGCCCAGAAACTATTTATTTTCCATGTATTGATGATGGATTTATATACCATATATATGTCTATGTTCATTCAGTGAATAATCATTTGTGAGTACAGTGAATTATTGCGTTATCGCCCACGAGAGAAAGTACTGAAAACTCCAGTGTTAATATTTCATAATATATGGTTGAGTGAAGAACAATGTAAAGCCATTACAGTGAATCATTATAGCATTGATTGTAGAAAAGACTGTTTGAGCCTGAGTACAGTGTAACTGAGTAATACGGTTTATTTAGCAAATATCGAGTGTGCGAGTTTCTAGTAATATTGGAAAGTTTAAAGAAACAGCGCGCGTGAATCTAGGAAACAAGCCAAGTTCGCGCGGAGAGGCCATTGCGATCAGCTGTTCTTGACACTTGATGAGGAGGGGGAGAGTGTTGCCCTCTAGTGATCGCATAATATCCGTGGGAATTACCGGCCGAGTCAGGATCAGTTGATTTATCGATTATTGTGTGGCCTTGTGACATCTTTCAGACATTTTAAGTAAAATACAAAACTCTCTTTGTGTTTTTATCATCCCCTCCATTGATCTTGTGGCTATATTATACTGGTAAATATAGAGTGATAACAATAAGTACCTGCCTGATTCCTGATCTTTGAGTGTGACCTTGCCAAGGCTACCACTGAATACACCAGTCCACTGATGGTGTTACTGGTCACCTAAAAACACCAGTTGGCGACCTTGTGATTAACCGTAGAGCCCAATTGTTGGGGAGGGCACACGACAGTCGATGTGAACAAGTCGTGTTCTCACTCTTTCTTAATAAGAGGCCGTTAAGATTGACTGGGAGACTCTCCTGGCGTGCAGTGGCGCCGTGAGGATCGAGGGAAGACCCGCAGGGCTACGGTGAGTTACCTTGAGCATAACTATTGCTCACCCCAGAGTAAGGGTAGAGAATAATAGAGAGGTGGAACCCCAACATTGGCGACCTCGCCAGGATATAGATCGGAGTAAAGGTTGCAGTGGTACTTGGCAGTGGTGTTAGAGATCAGGTGCAGGTTAACACTCGTAGCACAAGATGGAGGATGATAAAGTAGCAAGGTTTATTGATTCTAGAGACGTACAGGTGCTGGAAGAGTGCACCAAGGCACAGTTACAGGCTATAGCGAATCATTTTGGAATAAAGCTGAAATCTGCCAGAGTTAGTGAAAGAAGACTAGAGATAATGGCTCAGCTCAAGGCTCGAGACGAAGCTTTGGGGGAGGAACGGCCCCAAACACCTGCCAGTGAGGGTGAGCGCCTGAGTATTGGTGGAAGCAGCAGGGGATCCAGCGGCAGCAGGCACAGCGTGAAGCTGGAAATAGTGAAACTGCAGCTGGAAGCACAGCAGCGCAAAGAAGAGCGAGAAGCACAGCAGCGCCAAGAAGAGCGAGAAGCACAGCAGCGCAAGGAAGAGCGAGAAGCAGAAGCGCAGCTGAGGAGAGAAGAAGCACAGCAGCGCAAGGAAAAACGAGAAGCAGAAGTGCAGCAGCGCAAGGAAGAGCGAGAAGCACAACAGCGTAAAGAAGAGCAAGAAGCACAGCAGCGCAGAGAAAAGCGAGAAGCAGAAGCGCAGCTGAGGCATGAGGAGCTACGCCGGGAAGAGCAAGAGCGAGAAGCACAGCTACGCAGGGAAGAACACGAGCAAGAAGTTAGGCTGAGACAAATGGAAATAGAAGCCAAAAAGGAAGTAGAGCTGAAGCGAATTGAACTGGGACTAGGTGCCCCTGCCCCGCCACAGGAAGACCGACGAGTGAGGGAACGAGACCTGCCGGTCTATGTACCTAGTGAAGCCGAAAGTTTCTTCGACCACTTTGAGAGAGTTGCTGCTATGAAGAGGTGGCCGAGGGCGGAGTGGGCGGAGTTGGTCCAAGGGAGGCTCACAGGTGAAGCTCGTGAAGCCTTCACGATGCTCGACTTCCAGGAATGCACCAACTACGATGTGGTAAAACGAGCTGTGCTCCGTTCCTTTAAGCTCACGCCAGAGTGTTACAGAAAGAGGTTTAGAGAATGTACCCGGTCGCCAGGAAAATCGTATGCGGAGACGGCGAGGCACATAGAAAGAAAGCTCCTTAAGTGGCTGGACTCCGAGGAAGCGAGGTCGGCCGAAGAGATCAAGGAACTAATGGCCATGGAAAAGTTTATGTCCGTGCTCTCTCCTGAGATCAGGATGAGGATAAAGGAGGCGGACATAAAGAACCTAAGGGCCGCAGCCGACCGAGCCGACATGTTAGAGGAAGTACTACGCCCAAGCCGAGAGGGACAGCATCGATCACCCGCGTACTCCGGAAGCAGTAGGAATTATAGGAGGACGAATGGATGGAGGACAGAGGCGAGTTCTCCCAGGTCCCACCGCGCGAGATGGGACGACAGAGGAACAAAAGGAGCTGCAGAGCCGATAGAGGAGAGCCAAGATGAGAGCCCGGAAGTTGTTACTGCAACGAAGGAAACGACAAGTGAGGCGAGAAGGACACAGGGTGTGACGGTCTCTGGAGGCAGTGCTAAGGCGAGCGGTGGCGGATGGTCTCCGCCGAGGGGCCGCTGCTACAACTGCGGAATAATCGGACACGTCGCGCGGGAATGCAGACGCCCTAAGCAGCGGGGACACGTTGCTTTAGTGATGTTCGAGGACCAGAGGGCCGAGGGAGTGCGGGATGAACCCGTGCTGAATGGGGAGAAGAAAGTTCACCCATTCATGTGTCAAGGAACCGTAAGGATGGGGGTCGCAGAACCCATCCCAGTGAAGATGTTAAGAGACACCGGGGCTGACTTTACCCTGGTAAGTGAAACCCTGTTCCCCGAGGGTTACGAAAGTACTAGTGTGGGGGTGGCACGGGTGGCCACTGTGGGAGGCCCAGTGAGGATGCCCCTACACCAGGTAACTTTAAATTCCGATTATGGCTGCCAAACCCTAGTGGTGGGAGTCTGTACATCAATGCCCAAGATGGAGGCACAGGTCATCTTGGGGAATGACGCGTGTGGAGGATACGTCCTCCCACATCTCGTGAAAGGCGAAGTGTACATAGAACAATACAAGGAGATAGGCGAAGAGTTGAACGCCTGTGGGGACGAGAAGGGAATCGCACCGGTGGCGATCCCAGTTTGTACTGTGACACCGAGACAACGCGAAGAACCAGGAGGATGTGGATCTGATGGGGCTGAGGAGTCGACTGACAGCCTGGGAACAGATCACCTATGCGTAGGACCCAGAGAACGAGTGGAGGGCGAAAGTAGCCCGAATGGTGAGTTGCAGGTGACCCTCACCAGTTCTCCAGGGGTAAGCCGCACTCGTCTCGGAGAGTTACAGCAAGAGGAGTTCCCCGAATTGGTTAGTAAGGCCGAAGGAGGACGTGTGGGTCCTGAGAAGGCTTACTTTCCATTTATTTATATTGTATATGCCATGCTATCCATGCTGAAGGAACGAGGGACGCCAGGAACGACCGTGGGAACGGTGAATAAATATGTCCAGAAGTTCAGAGAACGTCTCACTCGAGCGAAGAAACTGGCTAGGAAACTCCTGAAGAAGGCGCAACGTAAGATGTCGGAGTGGTACGACAGGAGAGCTGCGCAGAGGGATTTTCAGGCCGGATCACAAGTAATGGTTGTGCTGCCAGGTAAAGGTAGAGCGACCAAGACGCGGTTCAAGAGACCGTACCGAGTGCTGCGACGGTTGGGTCCAGTGTCGTACGAGATTGGGAAGCCGGATGGACCCCGAAAGAAACAGGTGTGTCCCGCAGACCGCCTGAAACCTTTCTTCACTGTGGAAGGAAGAGCCGACAAGCAGGACGGAACGATGTCCCGAGAAACCCAGCGGAAGACGGGTCTGAGTGTACCGAGGGACCGAGAACTCCCGGAGGAGGAAAGTAAGTGGTCCAGGGCGGACGGCACCAGTCTCACCCGCACTGAGAGTCTGACAAGGATCAAGGTCAAGCACATCAAGGGGAAGGACGACGTAGTAGCGGACGCCCTATCCCGCATACACTACCGAGACATGACTCTTATTTTAAGGGGAGGGGTATGTGACGGAGTTCCCCCCCCTTATAATTCTCCCACGCCTGCAGTAAGAGTCATGTCTACTTTTCCCAAGCGTTCTCTACGTTGCAGGCTACAATTTGATATATGGGAGAGAGTGAAGTGTTCTCGGAGAGCCGAGAAATTTGTGAAATAGTAATATTTTGGCCTGTGGTTTAGGCCCTTTAGGGATCCAAGATGGCGCTGGCCTCCCTGATCTCCTGCCAAAACCGTGTGACGTCAGTGGCACCGGATTGGTCACCGACAGCAATGTGGCACCGGGAGCCAATGAAAACCTCCCGTGGCAAAAGTGACGTCACGAAGGAAGGGGGTCCGGCCCGCGAGCCGGGCTGGCGCCATCAGTCAGACACGACACGTCATAGAGGTCGGACGTGCGACGGTTGGTCCTGTCAGTAGGACAGTTGTTCCCGCTCCCGTGGATTTACGCGTCACCTGAAGTCCGCCAGTACTCTGAGAAGTCTTCCCTAGTTCATGTGTTGAACCAGAAGAGGGAATTGACGGTTATTTGAGCAACACGTGCTCCAGTCAGGTGCTGTGAAAGAAGCAGTGAAGCCGTGCAGTGACGTATGTGACGTCTGTGGCGATTCACCAGTTCGTGACAGCATAGTGGCAGACAGAGCCACTGGGTAGCTGAGGAAGAGAGGACTATTTGGGGAAACCGGACGACTGTAGCTGAGACGTAGGCGACAGCCGTTGCTGGGAGAAGACGACGGCCAGGAGACCGACTCCAACCTTCGAGAAGTCAAGAAGGAGGACGGACCTGCAGTGAGGAGGCACGGAGACGACGCGCTAAACGGTGGGACGACGAGAGGCTCTGGTAGGACACGACGACGTGTAGTGTGGGGGCGTTCCCGACACGAGGACCAGGAGCTACATCTCGACTCTCATCGGAGGATAGGGTGAAGTAGGT
This sequence comes from Procambarus clarkii, assembly GCF_040958095.1. Taxonomy (NCBI): domain Eukaryota; kingdom Metazoa; phylum Arthropoda; class Malacostraca; order Decapoda; family Cambaridae; genus Procambarus; species Procambarus clarkii. Next base: position 4,404,217 of record NW_027189131.1, read on the forward strand.
GTTTCTAGTTCCCTCCCCATTCCCCTTTAGTTAGCTATGTTATTTGGCTATATTTTCTAGCCTGAGGATTTTATATGTCGTGAGCAAGTCTCACCCATGTCACGATAAAGCACCAGTGTGCTAGACAGTACTATCAAGAGTACTTGTAATATTCATGTTGATTATTGGTGTGTACAGGCACCAGGAACCAGTGATAAATTTACTGTGTTGTGTATATCTTTCTATAGATTTTGATATGAACATATAGTGGTAAATTATATATAAGATTATGCCAGTATTTGGAGGTTAGGCTATGTGCCCAGAAACTATTTATTTTCCATGTATTGATGATGGATTTATATACCATATATATGTCTATGTTCATTCAGTGAATAATCATTTGTGAGTACAGTGAATTATTGCGTTATCGCCCACGAGAGAAAGTACTGAAAACTCCAGTGTTAATATTTCATAATATATGGTTGAGTGAAGAACAATGTAAAGCCATTACAGTGAATCATTATAGCATTGATTGTAGAAAAGACTGTTTGAGCCTGAGTACAGTGTAACTGAGTAATACGGTTTATTTAGCAAATATCGAGTGTGCGAGTTTCTAGTAATATTGGAAAGTTTAAAGAAACAGCGCGCGTGAATCTAGGAAACAAGCCAAGTTCGCGCGGAGAGGC
>NW_027189131.1:4407381-4409881 GCF_040958095.1 Procambarus clarkii
CTCACACCCCAGAAGTGACTCGAACCCATACTCCCACAACTGGTATGTACAGGGACGCCTTAATCCGCTTGACCATCACGACCGGACATAAGGAAGTGATAGCCGAGGCTATATGAACCACTTCCCCGCCGGCACTCGGATGGTAATCTTGGGCATAGCATTTTATCAAATCACCTCATTCTTTGGGGCACACGTGAGGAACACAAATGCAAACAAGCCTGAATGGTCCCCAGGACTATATACAACTGAAAACTCACACCCCAGAAGTGACTCGAACCCATACTCCCACAACTGGTATGTACAGGGACGCCTTAATCCGCTTGACCATCACGACCGGACATAAGGAAGTGATAGCCGAGGCTATATGAACCACTTCCCCGCCGGCACTCGGATGGTGATCTTGGGCATAGCATTTTATCAAATCACCTCATTCTTTGGGGCACACGTGAGGAACACAAATGCAAACAAGCCTGAATGGTCCCCAGGACTATATACAATTGAAAACTCACACCCCAGAAGTGACTCGAACCCATACTCCCACAACTGGTATGTACAGGGACGCCTTAATCCGCTTGACCATCACGACCGGACATAAGGAAGTGATAGCCGAGGCTATATGAACCACTTCCTCGCCGGCACTCGGATGGTAATCTTGGGCATAGCATTTTATCAAATCACCTCATTCTTCGGGGCACACGTGAGGAACACAAATGCAAACAAGCCTGAATGGTCCCCAGGACTATATACAACTGAAAACTCACACCCCAGAAGTGACTCGAACCCATACTCCCACAACTGGTATGTACAGGGACGCCTTAATCCGCTTGACCATCACGACCGGACATAAGGAAGTGATAGCCGAGGCTATATGAACCACTTCCCCGCCGGCACTCGGATGGTAATCTTGGGCATAGCATTTTATCAAATCACCTCATTCTTTGGGGCACACGTGAGGAACACAAATGCAAACAAGCCTGAATGGTCCCCAGGACTATATACAACTGAAAACTCACACCCCAGAAGTGACTCGAACCCATACTCCCACAACTGGTATGTACAGGGACGCCTTAATCCGCTTGACCATCACGACCGGACATAAGGAAGTGATAGCCGAGGCTATATGAACCACTTCCCCGCCGGCACTCGGATGGTAATCTTGGGCATAAAATGATAAAATGCTATGCCCAAGATTACCATCCGAGTGCCGGCGGGGAAGTGGTTCATATAGCCTCGGCTATCACTTCCTTATGTCTGGTCGTGATGGTCAAGCGGATTAAGGCGTCCCTGTACATACCAGTTGTGGGAGTATGGGTTCGAGTCACTTCTGGGGTGTGAGTTTTCAGTTGTATATAGTCCTGGGGACCATTCAGGCTTGTTTGCATTTGTGTTCCTCACGTGTGCCCCAAAGAATGAGGTGATTTGATAAAATGCTATGCCCAAGATTACCATCCGAGTGCCGGCGGGGAAGTGGTTCATATAGCCTCGGCTATCACTTCCTTATGTCCGGTCGTGATGGTCAAGCGGATTAAGGCGTCCCTGTACATACCAGTTGTGGGAGTATGGGTTCGAGTCACTTCTGGGGTGTGAGTTTTCAGTTGTATATAGTCCTGGGGACCATTCAGGCTTGTTTGCATATATATATATATATATATATATATATATATATATATATATATATATATATATATATATATATATATATATATATATATATATATTTATATTTAACTGAAAACTCACACCCCAGAAGTGACTCGAACCCATACTCCCAGAAGCAACGCAACTGGTATGTACAAGGCGCCTTAATCCACTTGACCATCACGACCGGACATAATGAGGTGATAGCCGAGGCTATTTGAACCACCCCACCGCCGGCACTCGGATTGTAATCTTGGGCATAGCATTTTACCAAATCACCTCATTCTTTGGGGCACACGTGAGGAACACAAATGCGAACAAACCTAAATGGTCCCCAGGACAATATGCAACTGAAAACTCACACCCCAGAAGTGACTCGAACCCATACTCCCAGAAGCAACGCAACTGGTATGTACAAGACGCCTTAATCCACTTGACCATCACGACCGGACATAATGAGGTGATAGCCGAGGCTATTTGAACCACCCCACCGCCGGCACTCGGATAGTAATCTTGGGCATAGCATATTGTCCTGGGGACCATTCAGGCTTGTTCGCATTTGTGTTCCTCACGTGTGCCCCAAAGAATGAGGTGATTTGGTAAAATGCTATGCCCAAGATTACTATCCGAGTGCCGGCGGTGGGGTGGTTGAAATAGCCTCGGCTATCACCTCATTATGTCTGGTCGTGATGGTCAAGTGGATTAAGGCGTCTTGTACATACCAGTTGCGTTGCTTCTGGGAGTATGGGTTCGAGTCACTTCTGGGGTGTGAGTTTTCAGTTGCATATTGTCCTGGGGACCATTCAGGCTTGTTCGCATATATATATATATATATATATATATATATATATATATATATATA
>NW_027189131.1:4414881-4434197 GCF_040958095.1 Procambarus clarkii
CTTACCCTACAGAGTTCTTCATCGACTTCTTTCCATCCTGAGCTGTGGCTTATAGCATGGTCGACGTAAGCATTGACAACACTCCTCTTGTACCTGTCTGGGCAGTCACTATTGACATTAAGGCACATTCCTATGTTTGTTTCTTTGGTGTAGACTGCAGCATGGAAGCCTCCGCTCTTTTCCGTGACTGTTACATCCAGAAAGGGCAGCTTCCCATTGTTCTCCATCTCGTACGTGAAACTCAACACAGAAATCTGCTCAAATGCCTCCTTTAGCTGCTGCAGATCTCTGGCATCAGGTACCTGTGTAAAAATGTCGTCAACATACCTGCAGTACATGACGGGTTTCCAGCCCATGTCAACTATGACCCTCTGTTCGATGGTGAACATATAGATGTTCGCAAACAGGACACCTAGGGGAGAACCCATGGCGACCCCATCTACTTGCTTATACATGTGCCCATCTGGGCTCACGAAGGGTGCCTTTTTAGTGCAGGCTTGGAGGAGTTTCCTCAGTATGCTTTCTGGCATGTCAAGAGGAGTGCAAGCCGGGTCACTATACACTCTATACACGATATGGCCTGGTATGGGTGACTATCCATGTGTACCATGTACCATAGGCTCATGTGTACCTATGCGTGTGTGTGTATGTGAATGCGTGTGTGTTTGTGTGTGTATGTTTGTTTGTTTGTTTGTTTGCTTTACATGAATGTGATCGATTAACATGTGTATATTTGATTATTATTGAGTAAACACATTAATGGAGAACGGCCTGGTATGGGTGATAATCCATGTGTACCATTCACCATAGGCACATGTGTACCTAGGTGTGTGTGTGTGTGTTTGTTTGTTTATGTTATATGAATTTGATAGATTATCACGAGTACATGTGAGTATCAATGTGTACACACATTGATACACACAGTCCGGGTCATGGGATGGTAGACGCGTTGCGCGTTGCTCGTTCGATTAAGCTTCATATTTCGGGACATTAGAGGGATACACGGAAAATTCGTTGATTAGTGATTATACAAAGTGCAACACACCGAATAGAAACTACAAAATTCATGGATTGCGTCCGATAGTGCAAATTAGTCAAGACCAGGGGTAGGACATCAGTGTCAAGACAAGCACGTGGCGCCACTGATTGATCAGAGGGTACGCAACTTGATGTGACAGTGAAGACGAAAACTAATAGTGAATAGAATAGTGAGGAAGTGAGTCTAAAACGTGCAGCATTAGAGCTATACCGGTGCTAAGGGGAACAAGAAGCTGATTACTGGTGGTATAAGGAATAAGAGGGAGGTATCTACGCCTGGCAGCAGCGTGGACTCCAGCAGGCCTACGAGACGTCAACAGTACTTCTATCATATGTTTGTGTTGTGGGGGGGGGGGGGAGAGGATTGATGGTGAGGCCTCTCAATAAGTCAGTACACCACTAGTGTACAGACTAAATGTATTATAATAGTTAGTCTTGGATATAAGTAACAAACATAAACGAACCTCAAGACACCGTATACGGCTCACGGCTCACGTGGGTTCTCGTTTCGTGGCACCCAAGTGGGAACAAAAAAAACTACACAACCCCCTACCTTCTCTCACCCCTACCCCCACCCCCCTAACTGTAGCACCTCCAACAGTACAGTACTCCAACAGTACCCTTAAGTCTTCAACAGAGTGCAGGGTTTATATAATATCATATCAAAGTCACTAAAGCATTCCATTCAATGATACAAGAGAAATTGGTAGACAGGAGGCTAGGACCTTAATATGACCTCACCGGACAAGCCGCTAAGTCCCCTAGATCTCCCCCCCCCCTCCCCTCCACAGTAAACTGAAGACAACACCCTCACGTACACGCACACGCTCACACACACACGCTCACACACACACACACACACACACACACACACACACACACACACACACACACACACACACACACACACACACACACACACACACACACACACACACACACACACTACGGGGGCCTCGTAGCCTGGTGGATAGCGCGCAGGACTTATAATTCTGTGGCACGGGTTCAATTCCCGCACGAGGCAGAAACAAATGTTTCAAATGAATGAAACAAAGTTTCTTTCACCCTAAGTGCCCCTGTTACCTAGCAGTAAATAGGTACCTGGGAGTTAGTCAGCTGTCACGGGCTGCTTCCTGGGGTGTGTGTGTGTGGTGTGAAAAAAAAAAAAAAAGTAGTTAGTAAACAGTAGACAGTTGAGAGGCGGGCCGAAAGAGCAAAGCTCAACCCCCGCAAAACACAACTAGTAAACAACTAGTAAACTAGTAGTAAACACACACACACACACACAAAGCAGCTAACGTAGTCCCGATATACAAGAAAGGGGATAGACAGGAGGCACTGAACTACAGGCCAGTGTCCCTAACCTGCATACCATGCAAGCTGATGGAGAAGATTGTGCGAAAAAAACTAGTGGAGCATCTGGAGCGAAGGAACTTTGTAACACAGCATCAACATGGGTTCAGGGATGGCAGGTCCTGCCTCACAGGATTACTTGAATTCTACGACCAGGCAACAAAAATAAGGCAAGAAAGAGAAGGGTGGGCAGACTGCATATTTTTGGATTGTCAGAAAGCCTTTGATACAGTGCCACACAAGAGGCTAGTGCGAAAGTTGGAGATGCAGGCTGGAGTGAAAGGTAAGGTACTCCGGTGGATAGAAGAGTACCTAAGCAACAGGAGACAACGAGTCTGTGTGAGGGGTGAGGTCTCAGATTGGCGAGACGTCACAAGTGGAGTCTCGCAGGGGTCAGTCCTTGGACCTATACTGTTTCTGGTATATGTAAATGATCTCCCAGAGGGTATAGATTCGTTCCTCTCAATGTTTGCCGACGATGCAAAAATTATGAGGAGGATTGAAACAGAGGATGATAGTAGGAGGCTACAAGATGACCTAGATAGACTGAGTGAATGGTCCAACAAATGGCTGTTGAAGTTCAACCCGAGTAAATGCAAAGTAATGAAACTAGGCAGTGGAAACAGGAGGCCAGACACAGGATACAGAATAGGAGATGAAGTACTTAATGAAACAGACAGAGAGAAAGATGTAGGAGTTGATATCACACCAAATCTGTCTCCTGAAGCCCACATAAAAAGAATAACGTTTGCGGCATATGCGAGGCTGGCTAACATCAGAACAGCGTTCAGGAACCTGTGTAAGGAATCATTCAGAATCTTGTACACCACATATGTAAGACCAATCCTGGAGTATGCAGGCCCAGCAAAAGCCAGTACCTTGGCAAGCACAATACGAAGCTGGAAAAAGTCCAAAGGTATGCTACTAGACTAGTCCCAGAACTAAGAGGCATGAGTTATGAGGAAAGGCTGCGGGAAATGCACCTTACGACACTGGAAGACAGAAGAGTAAGGAGGGACATGATCACAACCTACAAAATCCTGTAGGTTGTGATCAACCTACAGACCTGTCCCCTGAAGCTCATATCAAGAGGATAACATCAGCAGCATATGCCAGGTTGGCTAACATAAGAATGGCCTTTAGAAACTTGTGTAAGGAATCTTTCAGAACATTATATACCACATATGTCAGACCAATCCTGGAGTATGCAGCTCCAGCATGGAGTCCATATCTAGTCAAGCATAAGACTAAACTGGAAAAGTTTCAAAGGTTTGCCACCAGACTAGTACCCGAGCTGAGAGGTATGAGCTACGAGGAGAGACTACAGGAATTAAACCTCACTTTGCTGGAAGACAGAAGAGTTAAGGGGGACATGATCACCACATTCAAGAATCTGAAGGGAATTGATAGGGTAGATAAAGACAGGCTATTTAACACAAGGGGTACACGCACAAGGGGACACAGGTGGAAACTGAGTGCCCAAATGAGCCACAGAGATATTAGAAAGAACTTTTTTAGTGTCAGAGTGGTTGGCAAATGGAATGCATTAGGAAGTGATGTGGTGGAGGCTGCCTCCATACACAGTATCAAGTGTAGATATGATAGAGCCCAATAGGCTCAGGAATATGTACACCTGTTGATTGATGGTTGAGAGGCGGAACCAAAGAGCCAGAGCTCAACCCCCGCAAACACAACTAGGTGAGTACAACTAGGTTAGTACACACACACACACACACACAGCATGTCAGAGAACAAACAAGGAAGAGAGGAAATGACGAACCAGCGAGACTCGACCTGGTCTTCACCCTGAACGACTCCGACATAAGAGAAATCAGTTTTGAGGCCCCAGTAGGAATGAGCGACCACAGTGTATTGGTGTTTGAGTACCTGATTGAAGAAGGGTTATTGAACTCGAGGAGGGATATGGAAACCAAAAGGATAGCATACCGAAAGGGAAACTATGAGGAGATAAGAAAATTCCTAACAGATATAGTATGGGAAACAGAGCTCAGGGAAAAGACGGCCCAAGATATGATGGACTACATCACGCAAAAATGCAAGGACGCAGCAAACAAGTTTGTCTCAGCCCAAAAGGAAAACAGTGAAATGATGATGAGAAACCCATGGTTTAATCAGAGATGTAGGCTAGCTAAGCAGCAAAGTAAAAGGGCATGGAGAAACTATAGGAATAACAGGACACTGGAGAGCAGAGAAAGATACCAGAATGCCAGGAATGAATATGTCAGGATGAGAAGAGAGGCAGAAAGACAATACGAAAATGACATCGCAAGCAAGGCAAAGACTCAGCCTAAATTGCTGCATAGCTACATCAGGAGAAAAACAACAGTAAAGGAACAGGTTACGAAATTAAGGATAGGGGCAGAAGGATTCACTACAAACGACAAGGAAGTGTGTGAGGAACTGAATAAGAAATTCCAAGAGATCTTCACTTTAGAGCAAGGAGAAATTCAAGAGATAAGAGAGGGAATAGCTAACCAGGAACCACTGGAAGAGTTTGAGATTACCAGCGGGGAAGTAAGGAAGTGTTTACTAGAGTTGGATGTGACAAAGGCTATAGGCGCAGATGGAATCTCCCCTTGGATACTAAAGGAAGGAGCAGAAGAACTGTGCCTCCCACTCTCCATAGTGTATAACAAATCTCTGGCAACAGGAGAACTGCCAGAAATTTGGAAAGCAGCTAACGTAGTCCCGATATACAAGAAAGGGGATAGACAGGAGGCACTGAATTACAGGCCAGTATCCCTAACCTGCATACCATGCAAGATGATGGAGAAGATTGTGCGAAGAAAGCTAGTGGAGCACCTGGAGCGAAAGAACTTTGTAACACAGCATCAACATAGATTCATGGATGGCAGGTCCTGCCTCACAGGGTTACTTGAATTCTACGACCAGGCAACAAAAATAAGGCAAGAAAGAGAAGGGTGGGCAGACTGCATATTTTTGGATTGTCAGAAAGCCTTTGATACAGTGCCACACAAGAAGCTAGTGAAAAAGCTGAAGATGCAGGCTGGAGTGAAAGGGAAGGTACTCCATTGGATACAGGAGTCCCTAAGCAACAGGAGACAAATAGTCAATGTGAGGGGTGAGGTCTCAGATTGGCGAGACGTTATGAGTGGAGTCCCACAGGGGTCAGTCCTTGGACCTATACTGTTTCTGATATATGTAAATGATCTCCCAGAGGGTATAGAATCGTTTCTCTCTATATTTGCCGATGATGCAAAAATTATGAGGAGGATTGAAGCTGAGGACGATAGTAGGAGGCTACAAGATGACCTAGATAGACTGAGTGAATGGGCCAACAAATGGCTGTTGAAGTTCAACCCGAGTAAATGCAAAGTAATGAAACTAGGCAGTGGAAACAGGAGGCCAGACACAGGATACAGAATAGGAGATGAAGAACTTAATGAAACGAACAGAGAGAAAGATCAAGGAGTTGATATCACGCCAAACCTGTCTCCTGAAGCCCACATAAAAAGAATAACGTCTGCGGCATATGCGAGGCTGGCTAACATCAGAACAGCGTTCAGGAACCTGTGTAAGGAATCATTCAGAATCTTGTACACCACATATGTAAGACCAATCCTGGAGTATGCGGCCCCAGCATGGAGCCCGTACTTTGGCAAGCACAAGACGAAGCTGGAAAAAGTCTAAAAGTATGCCACTAGACTAGTCCCAGAACTAAGAGGCATGAGTTACGAGGAAAGGCTGCGGGAAATGCACCTTACGACACTGGAAGACAGAAGAGTAAGGGGAGACATGATCACAACCTACAAAATCCTCAGAGGAATCGACCGGGTAAACAAGGATAAACTATTCAACAAAGGTGGGATGCGAACAAGGGGACACAGATGGAAACTGAGTACCCACATGAGCCACAGAGACATTAGAAGGAACTTTTTCAGTGTCAGAATAGTTAACGGATGGAATGCATTAGGCAGTGTTGTGGTGGAGGCTGAGTCCATACACAGTTTTAAATGTAGATATGATAGAGCCCAGTAGGCTCAGGAATCTGTACACCAGTTGATTGACAGTTGAGAGGCGGGACCAAAGAGCCAAAGCTCAAACCCCGCAAGCACAGACAGGTGAGTACACAAACACACAATCACAAACAGGATTTGACACCCTGGCGAGAAGCGACCATTCCTATCTCCCCCTCCTAGCTGACACTTCCCTCTCTCACGCTCTCCTCTCCCCCTCTCTCTCATTAGTTCCTCTTCTCTCTCTCCCTCTCCCTGTAACTCTCTCCCTCTCAACCTCTCCCTCCCCCTCTCTCACTCACACTTGTCTTCCCCACATTTCTCTGTCTCTGTCTCTCTCTCTCTCTCTCTCTCTCCCTCTCCCTGTAACTCTCTCCCTCTCAACCACTCCCTCCCACTCTCTCACTCACACTTGTCTTCCCCACATTTCTCTGTCTCTGTCTCTCTCTCTCTCTCTCTCTCTCTCTCTCTCTCTCTCTCTCTCTCTCTCTCTCTCTCTCTCTCTCTCTCTCTCTCTCTCTCTCTCTCTCTCTCTCTCTCTCTCTCTCTCTCTCCCCCCCCCCTCTCTCTCTCTCTCTCTCTCTCTCTCTCTCTCTCTCTCTCTCTCTCTCTCTCTCTCTCTCTCTCTCTCTCTCTCTCTCTCTCTCTCTCTCTCCCCTTCTTCTCTATTATCTCTCTCCCCCCCTTCTCTCTCATCTCTCTCCCCCCTTCTCTTTCATCTCTCCCCCCTTCTGTCTCATCTCTCTCCCCCCTTCTCTCTCATCTCTTTCCCCCCTTCTCTCTCATCCCTCTCCCCCCTTCTCTCTTATCTCTCTCCCCCTTCTCTCTTATCTCTCATCTCTCCCCCTTCTCTCTCATCTCTCCCCCTCTCTCTCATCTCTCCCCCTCTCTCTCATCTCTCCCCCTTCTCTCTCATCTCTCTCCCCCCTTTTCTCTCATCTCTCCCCCCTTTTCTCTCATCTCTCCCCCCCCTTCTCTCTCATCCCTCTCCCCCCTTCTCTCTTATCTCTCTCCCCACCCCTTCTTCTCTCTCATCTCTCCCCCTTCTCTCTCATCTTTTCCCCTTCTCCCTCATCTCTCTCCCCCCTTCTCTCTCATCTCTCCCCCCTTCTCTCTCATCTCTCCCCCCTTCTCTCTCATCCCTCTCCCCCCTTCTCTTTTATCTCTCTCCCCACCCCCCTTCTCTCTCATCTCTCTCAACTATCTCCCACCTCTATCTCTCTCATAGGGAGAAAACATGTCTGGGAGACTGACTCCGGGAAGCAGCCACAGGAAGACAGACATGGGAGGGACAAACTCAGAGGATGGGGGGGGAACAGGAAGCCTGGATTAAGGGAATAGTCCAGCAAATGTGGGATTAATTCAGTGAAGGACTGAGGGTAATGAGGGAGACAGTAACCAACCTGCAGGATGAACTAAGGGCAGCAAAGGAGGAGATAAGAAGCCTGAAGGAGACTCCCTCCCCAATATAAGACACGAACTGAGATAGGAATGCTGCTGTTGAGGGGAATTCTTCACCACAACGCTCTTTTGCAGAACTGTTTAAAAAGAACCCTGAAGCTAGGTCTGCAGTTAGGGAAGTTGACATGGAAGTGGCTTCTCAGGATGCAGCTAAATGTACTAGCCAGCTGATAGAGCAGAAAAGAGCAGAAGTAATAGTAGGCATTAGGGAGCAAACAGGGACCAGTCCAATGGACAGAAGAGAGAAGGACAAAAATGAAGTTAGTGAGATCCTTAAGAGACTAAAGATGGAAAGGGCTGACCAAAATATCGAAAAGATTTTCAGGATCGGACGGTACAACAAGGACAGAGACTGACTGATAAAGATGGTATTCACAAGCAAGAGATTTGTTAGCAAGGAAGAGTGGACTAGCAAATGTACAGACGTTCAAAAAAGTATTCGTATAGAGGGATATGACAAGGGACGAGAGTAGGAAGGCAGCATCTGCCAGGATGGAGTGCAGGGAGAGAGAAAGAAGTCAGGGAGTCACAACCCCGAGCCCTACAATCCCAGAGGGGAGCGGGGAACCCTCCACAAGCAGCTCAACAGACACAGTGAGAGAAGCACCTTCCCCATCCTCCACCCAATAGATGCCCTACCTGCTCCAACCCCTGGTGCCCACCTTGGGTACTTTCCCCCCACTCTCCCCTCCTCAGCAACTCCCATCTTCCCCACCCCACCAGGCCCTCCTTAATCCCCCATGCCCTCCCTTCTCCCCAACCTTCAAGTCCTCCATTCTCCCCCCCCCCCTCCAAACTCTCCAGTATCCCCCACCTGCTTGAGGCCTTCCTTCTCCCCCACTCTCCTAAACCCTTCCTGCTCCCCCACTCTCCTAAGCCCTCCCTTCTTCCTCAACCCCCTCAGCACTCCCTTTCCCCCATCCTCATCCACCCAAGCCCTCCTCTCTGTTATACACCAGCAAGCCCCCCATTCCCCCCATCCCTCCAAACCCTCCCTCCTCACACACCCCACCAAGCCTCCCCTTCTCCCACACTCCCCAAAGCCTTCCCCTCTCACCCACTCCCCCAAGCCTTCCCCTCTCACCCACCTCCCCCAAGCCTCCCCAGCCTCCCCACCCCTAATGCCTCCACCGCCTCCCCCCCCCCCCAAGCCTCTCCCGCCTCCCCACCCCCAAGCCTTCCCCGTCTCCCCACCCCCAACACCACCCTCCACGTACCGGATCCTCCCAGCCCCCACACAAACCAGATCCCCCAGGTCCCCCTTCATAGGTCCTCCCATCCCAATTCCCTCCATGTTTCACTGCTTCAGGGGAAGCAAAAGGATTTGAGAAGGGACAGAAGAGAGTCAGTTTTAGGATGATGTACTCGAACATAGATGGGATCACAAGCAAGGCAAGAGAAATAAGGGAAAGAGCACAGGAAGTGAGCCCAGATGTAATCGGACTCACTGAAACAAAACTCTCAGGAATCATAACGAATGCAGTGTTTCCCCAGAACTACACTGTAATAAGGAAAGAGAGGGAGGGATGGGGAGGAGGTGGAGTGGCCCTACTAATAAGAAAAGAATGGAGACTACATAACAGGCATCATGACAATGGAAGGACCAAAAGTAGTAGTAGCTGTGATATATAACCCACCACCAAATGACATAAGAACAAGGCAAGAGTATGACAACAACAACACAGCAGTTAACACTATAACTGAGAAGGCAGCCTCTGCTGCCTGTAGAAATAGATCCCATCTGGTCATCATGGGGGAATTCAATCATGGAAGGATAGACTGGGAGAACAAGGATCCGCATGGAGGAGAGGATACATGGAGAACCAAGCTAATGGAGGTGGCGACAAGAAACATTCTAAGCCAACATGTCAAGGAACCCACTAGGATGAGAGGTAATATTGAACCAGCAAGATTCAACCTAGTCTTCACTCTGAACAACTCCGACATAAGGGAAATCGGTTTTGAGGCCCCAGTAGGAATAGGCGACCACAGTACACTGGTGTTTGAGTATCTGGTTGAGGAAGGGTTAATGAACTCGAGGAGCAGCACTGAAAACAAAAGGCTGGCTTTTCGTTAGGGAAACTACGAGGAGATAAGAAGATTCCTAACAGATATAACATGGGTAACAGAGCTCAAGGGTAAGACGGCCCAAGACTATATCAGACTGGACCACATCACACAGAAGTACAAGGAGGCAGCAAACAAGTTTGTCCCAGTTCAAAAGGAAGACAACGACATGAAGATGAGAAACCCATGGTTTAATCAGAGATGTAGACTAGCTAAGCAGCAAAGTAAAAGGGCATGGAGAAACTATAGGAATAACAGGATACTTGGGAGCAGAGAAAGATACCAGAGTGCCAGGAATGAATATGTCAGGATGAGAAGAGAGGCAGAAAGACAATACGAAAATGACATCACGAGCAAGGCAAAGACTCGGCCAAAAGTGCTGCACAGCTACATAAGGAGAAAAACAACAGTTTTTTTATTTTTTTTTCTATCACAGACGTGGCCACACAGTTACAATGCTAACCACCCAACCTGTCCTCTTAAAAAGAACGTCAGTTTTGGCCGTTTGCCTGTATGGCCGAATTTGGATGTAATTTGAAAATGAGAAAAAAAAAATGAAAATAAATTTGGGATTTTTTTTTTTCAACAACATTAAGTTAAGGGTCCTCTGATAGGTTAGGTGGGCAGGAAATTCTCATAAAGTTTCAAAACGTTATGAAAAACATTAATTTAAAGTGCCCTCTCATAACCTCTGCGCGTACGCCGGACAACTCAAACAGAAAACGGAAGAGAACGTCACTTTTATGAGTCGATTTCATTTCAAATTACGTCCAAATTTAGCCATATCGCGCATACGAGCCAAAAGTGACAGTATTTTTAAGAGGGCGGGTTGAACCAGCATATATACATTTTCTTCTGTCCTCCATGGACAGAGTTAGAGATGTGTTAAACATATAGTTCAAGGGTTTATTGAACAATCAACCAGAGAAGGTGATTCGGTGCTTTTAAAATGCTAAGCTAACCTACATATGTAAATACATAGATACACAGATTTACGTATGCCCTACATAAAGTGTTCGATGTGTCCTTTACATAGTGTCATTAATGGGAATTTACAAAGGTGAAATGTAATTCTGATCAGCTTTCATATATACTTTATACACATACATATACATACACACACACATGCATTCACATATATTTGTCTCTTTTACTCTGACAGGGTGAGATAGCTGATAGAGAAACTAGTGTGCAATTAAGCACTTAATTACTGAAGGTGATTAAGATGCTTTTAAAAGCTCAGGTTATATAGTTACATCACATACATACATTGTATAATTGATACATTACATGGTTAATCTTGGGTACAAGTCCAATATATCATCAAATGTTTCAGTACTCATAAAGTAATTACACAGTTCAGCATACCTTAGCCCAGGAGTGTGAAAGTCAGTCAATATGGGACATTCTACAATATAATGTTAAAGAGAGTGCATGTTTTCGCTTTCACAAAGTTGACACATTGTGTACTCGACATTTGAGTTTTGAGAAAGCTGCCAGATACGTCTATATCCCAGGCATATTCTGGCCACTATAACATCACATTGCCGTGTTCTTGTTCTATTAGTCCCATATGTGAATGTCTCCTCACGATATCTATCATAATATTTAATGCTACAACTTTCAGGTCTTTGTGAATTTGTTAGGTCGGTGAGATCTTCATTAGATATTTGTTTAAGCATTCTCTTTGTCACTGCTAATGAAACACCCAAATCAATTTCTACAACTGGTTTTCTACAGGCTGTCTTTGCAAACATATCAACAGTGTCATGCCTTGAGATGCCAACATGTGATGGTATCCATAGGAATTTAATTTCAAATCTGTTTTCTTTAGCAGCTAAAACATTCATTCGAATATCACTGACTATTTTCTGGGTGTCACTACTATGTACGCTCAATGCCATGAGTGCACTCTGCGAGTCACAGTATATAAGTCCACTGCCTTTGTGTGGTAATGAAATTAAGGATAGGGGCAGAAGGTTTCACTACAAACGACAAGGAAGTGTGTGAGGAACTGAATATGAAATTCCAGGAGGTCTTCACCTCAGAGCAAGGAGAAATTCCAGAGATAAGAGAGGGAATAGTTAACCAGGAACCACTAGAAGAGTTTGAGATTACCAGTGGGGAAGTAAGGAAGTTGTTACTAGAGTTGGATGTGACAAAGGCTATAGGCCCAGATCGAATCTCCCCTTGGATACTAAAGGAAGGGAGCAGAAGCACTGTGCCTCCCACTCTCCATAGTGTATAACAAATCACTGGCAACAGGGTAGCTGCCAGAAATTTGGAAAACAGCTAATGTAGTCCCGATATACAAAAAGGGGGATAGACAGGAGGCACTGAACTACAGGCCAGTGTCCCTACCTTGCATACCATGCAAGCTGATGGAGAAGATTGTGCGAAGGAAGCTAGTGGAACATCTGGAGCGAAGTTGACTTTGTAACACAGCATCAACATGGGTTCAAGGATGCCAAGTCCTGCCTCACAGGGTTAATTGAATTCTATGACCAGGCAACAAAAATAAGGCAAGAAAGAGAGGACAGACTGCATATTTTTGGATTGCCAGAAAGCCTTTGATACAGTACCACACAAGAGGCTAGTGAAAAAGCTAGAGATGCAGGCTGGAGTGAAAGGGAAGGTACTCCATTGGATAAGGGAGTACCTAAGCAACAGAAGACAATGAGTCACTGTGAGGGGTGAGGTCTCAGATTGGCGAGACGTCACAAGTGGAGTCCCGCAGGGGTCAGTCCTTGGAGCTATACTGTTTCTGATATATGTAAATGATCTCCCAGAAGGGAATAGACTCGTTTTTCTCAATGTTTGCTGATGATGCAAAAATTATAAGGAGGATTGAAACAGAGGAGAATAGTAGGAGGCTACAAGATGACCTGAAAAGATTGAATAAATGGTCAAACAAATGGCTGCTCAAGTTCAACCCGAGTAAATACAAAGTAATGAAACTAGGCGGCGGAAACAGAAGGCCAGACACAGGATACAGAATAGGAGAGGAAGTACTCCATGAAACGGACAGAGAAAAAGATCTAGGGGGTTGATATCACACCAAACCTGTCTCCTGAAGCTCACATAAAAGAATTACGTCTGCGGCATATGCGAGCCTGGCTAACATCAGAGCAGTAATCAGGAACCTGTGTAAGGAATCATTTAGAATCTTGTATACCACAAATTTAAGACCAATCGTGGAGTATGCAGCACCTGCATGGAGCCCGTACTTTGTCAAGCACAAGACGAAGCTGGAAAAGTTTCAGAGGTATACCACTAAACTTGTCCCGGAACAAAGAGTCATGAGTTACGAGGAAAGGATGTGAGAGATGCACCTAAGGTAAGGTAATTATCAAAAGAAAGCACCAAACCAGGAAGGCTATATAGCACCATCAAAGTGCGAAATAATCAGAGGGCGCTAAATATCACCAAGAATGCCAATACGAGAACAGAAACGCATAAGTTGAACAATATCAAAAGTATCCGATTCACCAAGAATTCTATCAAGGGACAAATGACCGCGAGGGACAGTCAGAAAGCAAGACACACGCTCGTCCTGGAAGTCAGGACATTACTAACTACAAAGGACCAACAACCCTGCCAACGGGCAACGATGGAAGAATGAATAACAGGATAAAAGTCGGAATAACGAATACCTCTACGGGAGATGGGACAAGAACGGATAGCTTCACTAGCGGTAGCATCCGAACGCTCATTTAAAGAAACATCAATATGGCTGGGAACCCAGCAAGACTCTACTGATTTAAATTTATTAGAAATAAGAAACAGCCAATGTTGAATCACGATGACCACCGGATGGACAGGATTAAAGGACTCTAGAGCCATGAGGGCACTACGAGAGTCAACTACAACCACAAAGGAGGAACGACAATGAGAAAGCAAGAGACGGAGAGCATAGAGAATAGCATAAAGTTCTGCTGTGAAGACGCTAGCCTCCGAAGGGAGGCGACACATATAAGTGTGGTCAGGAAAAACAACAGAGTAGCCCACACCGTCTGCAGACTTAGACCCATCGGTGAAGACGGAAATAGAGTGGGAGTGTGAAGAAAAGTGCTCAAGGGAAAGGCGTTTCAGAACCGTAGGAGGGGTAAAAGCTTTAGTGAAACTCTCCACGGAGGCAAGGAAGGAACAATACGAGGAGAAACATTAGAAATATGAACAGAAAGAGAATCTTGTAAGCGAGATAACGGGACAGAATGAGGGAGGCGATGAAGAGGAACAGGAACCACAGAAGGGGTAAAAGTTAAAGCACGACAGAGGCGAGAGGAAGGATGTTGTAAGGACCGTGCAAGATAGCGAAGACAGTAGCGATCACGGAAGTCCTGGAGAGAGAGGAAGCCAGTGTCAACATACAAACTGAGGGCGGAAGTTGAACGAAATGCATCAGAGCTGAGACGCAACCCAGCATGGTGCAAAGCATAAAGACGGCGAAGAGTAGAAGGAGAGGCAGAAGAGTATGCAGGCCACCATAATCGAGTTTAGACAGGAGGAGCGAGGAGTGCAAATAGAGGAGCGTGCGCCTATTCGCTCCCCAAGAAGTATGGGACAAACCCTTAATTAGGTTAAGGGCCTTAGAGCATAAAACTTGGAGGTAAGAGATATGGGCTGACCAAGACAAACGAGTGTCAAAGATTAACCCCGGAAGCTTAGCGGAATCCCAGTACACAAAGGGATGACCATAAAGCGACAAAGAGAGACGAAGAACGACATGCTTCGGAGTAAAAGTCATGGCACAAGTCTTAGACGCAGAGAACTTGAAGCCATGATCGGTGGCCCAAGACGACATGGCATCAATCGCAAGTTGAAGCCGCCGTTGAAGGAGAGGCAAATCATCACCCTGACAGCAAAGGGTAAGATCGTCAAGATATTGAGCGAAGAAGTTACCAGAAGGAAGAGAGGAAAGAAGACCATTGAGGGCAACTAGAAAAAGAGTAGTGCTCAGAACACTTCCCTGGGGTACACATTCATACTGCCAAAAAGGGGCAGAGAGAGTGGTACCAAGCCGCACACGAAAGGAACGACGAGAGAGGAAACTCTGGAGGAAGAGAGGGAGATTCCCACGAAGGCCAAAAGAATGAAGTTGATACAAAATATGAATCCGCCAGATAGTGTCGTAAGCCTTTTCCAGGTCAAAAAGGACGGCAACAACGGAGGGCTTCGCAGCAAAAGCAGTACGAATATAGACCTCCAAGTTCACCAGGACATCCGTTGTGCTGCGGCACTTGCGGAAACCAAATTGAGAAGGGGAGAGGTGGTGATAGTGTTCTAAAAACCACATCAAACGAACGTTAACTATACGTTCAAAGAGCTTGCAGACACAACTCGTGAGGGCAATAGGGCGGAAATCCTTGGGGGATGACCCGAGAGACACTGGTTTCCGAACAGGGAGGACAACAGCATCGAGCCAGTCTTAAGGGACTGACGACGACTTTCAGACCCGATTGTACAGACTCAGTAAATACTGAGACGTGCACGGAGGGAGATGGCAATGTATTTCATAATGAATGCCATCAGAGCCCGCTGCTGGAGAACCGCAGAGGGCTAGGGCAGACTGAAGGTCAGAGAGAGAGAAGGGATCATTATAGGGAAGGTGAAGATGAAAATTTAAAGGACGAGATTCAAGAATAGGCTTACGAAGAAGGAAGGATTGGAGAAGATGAAAACCAGAACTAACAGATGAAAAGTGGAAACCCAGTTCAGTCGCGACCTGCAACGGGTCCGGCACAAGAGCACCATGGAGGCGAAGGACCGGCGACACATCGGGAACGAATTTACCTGCAATCTTGCGAATACGCTTCCAGACCAGTGGCAGAAGAGTCTCGGACGTAACGGTGGAGACATAAGATATCCAGAAAGAAAGTTTAGCCACACGGAAGGTCCTACGGGCCACTGCACCTGCTTTCCGAAACAAAGAGAAGACTCAACCGTCTGCCGGTGGCGATGTCTCTTCCAGGCTGCACGCTTACAGTGGACAGCCCGAGCACAGTCCACATTCCACCAGGAAACGTACTTCCGCGTTCCCCGAGAGGAAGAGCGAAGAATAGAGCGGAGGGCAACGTCGAAGACAGTGTCATGAAAAAGAAGGAGGGCGCGAGGGAGAGGCAGAACGGAGAGGTCAGAAATAGTAGCACTGAGAGTAAAGAGGCACCAGTCAGCCTTGGCAAACCGCCACCTAGGGAAGGAGAGAGGAGAGTGAAAAGAAAAAAAAGGAACAACGATAGGAAAATGATCACTGCCATGGAGGTCATCAAGGATCCGACACCTGAAATCCAAGGAAAGTGATGACGAGCACAGAGAAAGATCAAGACAGGGAAGGGAGCGAGTCCGAAAGTCCAAATGAGTGGGCTCACCAGAATTAAGAAGGGACAGGGAAGAAGAGAGGATGAAAGGTTCAAGGAGGCGACTCCGGGTGTTTGTCAGCACATCATATCCCAAAGGGCATAACGACAATTAAAATCACCCAGCAGGAACACAGGCTCCGACAAGGAGTCTAGGAGGTGTTTAAGATCGTTAAGAGAAAGTGGGACAGTTCGGGGGGGGGGGGGAGAGATAAATGGAACAAACCGTGTACCATTTACGCAGAAAGACACGGGCAGCAGAACAGTGTAGAGGCGAGGAAAAAAGTAAGGGGGTGAAGGGAACATCTGAGCAAATCAAGCAACCCGTTCTCGCAAATTCGTATAGTCAATATTGACTTATTAACTACGTGCATAGGTGATATACTAAACATAATAGATACCCTTAAAAAGCTTCATAGAAAACACCGACCTTACCTAACCTTGTTAGTATCTTAAGATAAGCATCTTATTGCTTCGTAATTACAATTATTACTTAACCTATACCTATAATAGGTTAAGTAACAATTGTAATTACGAAGCTATAAGATGCTTATCTTAAGATACTAACAAGGTTAGGTAAGGTCGGTGTTTTCTATGAAGCTTTTTAAGGGTATCTATTATGTTTAGTATGTCACCTATGCACTTATGTAATAAGTCAATATTGACTTTACGAGTTTGCGAGAACGGGTTGAATCAAGAGAGCAGAGGAGTTATTGGCCCCAGCAACAGTTGGTGGGGGGGGGGAAGAAAAAAGAATAGCAACGGAAGCAACCAGGACGAACACCAAGCATCGGCTCCTGGAGACAGACACAACGGGGCGAAAACTGTGAAATTAGAAGTTGGAGGTCAAGGAAATTGGCGTAATATTCATGGATGTTCCACTGAAGAATAGACATCTGCAAAAAGAGAAAGGATAGCATCAGAGAGCAAAGAATAAACAAAGGTGAAAAAGGAACACAGCACGTTAAAGAAGCACAGGGTCAGGGTCAGCGAAGTCAGGGTTAGGGGGCATGGGTAAACTGAGTAAAGAAGGAGGGAAAGAAGCGGGAGGGCAGACCAGAGGTGGACGAGCAGGGTCTGGAGGAGGAGAAGGAAGAGGAGGAGGAGGAGGAGGAGGAGGGGCAGAAAGAGGGGAGCACACCTCAGCAAAGGCAGTAACCGAGACGGAACTGGTGGCTAAAGAAACACCCACATTAGGAACATGGGGCTCCACCACCGAAGCGGGAGGGGAAGGAACGATAGAATCAGAGATAGGGGGTGAAGAAGAAAGCGAAGCCTTCTTACCTACCGGGTAGGAAGAAGGAGAGAAGCCAGGTTTCCGCTTCTGACTCAAAGAGACAGGTGTCTTAGCAGCAATGTACTGGGCAACAGACTCCAGCGTCTCGATAGGAGAGGAAGAGCGAGAGCAAACAACACGACCACCAGGAGAGCGATGGACATCGGCCCGTACAGTCAGGCGGCTTGCATATTTGAGTGGAGAGCCAAGAGACGGAAGAGAATGACGGGAAGGAGGACCAGAGGGAGAGGAGAAAGAAGACACAGGAGACATGACAGACTGGGTAGAAAGAAGGGGAGCCCTAGACAGAGAACCAGAAGGGGGACCAGGAAAAGACAAACGGTCCCGGTGCTTTAAGTTGAGGATGGCCGCCTCAAGTTTGTAACGTATACACGTGCGGGAGAAGGTAGGGTGGGCCTCACCGATATTGAGGCAGCGGGTCTGGGGAGAACTGCACTCCAACTTAGAGTGACCCTCGCCTCCATACATGGGACAGAGAGAGAGACAGGACTAGAACATTTGAGGGCACCATGCCCAAACCTCCAGCACTTATTGCAGAGCCGAGGAGACGGAATATACTCCTGAACGGAGCATCTGTCTCCAGCAAGAATGACCGAGGGTGGAAGGGTCCTACCATTAAAGGTAATCTTCACAACCCGAAGGGGCAGACAGCGATGACCACGAGGGGGACGAGTAAACGTATCCACCTGGAGGACAGAATGACCCTGGGCCTCGAGGATATGCTTGATATCCTCGTGGCAGTCTTTTAGATTCCTAACACCGGTTGCAACATGGTGCGGAAGGAGAACAGAGCCAACACTGGCATTTAACCAAGCATTCTTTAAGACCCGAAGAGGGGTCTCGCCAAGGCAGGATAAGGCGGCCAAGCGGGTGGCTGCATCTTGAGAAGGGGCAGCAACGACACGGGTACTGAGACAGGTGGGGTTGAAGGCAACAGTGGCATCTACGGAATCTAAAAGATGCCTATGAAGGGAAAAATCGTCAGGAGGAGTTGAATCTAAAGGATGGAGGTCAAAGTACTTAGTCCACGTAGCAGGACCAAACAAAGCATGGTACAAATTAGTATGGGAAGGGAGCATACGAGAGCGACCGTGGCGGGGACGGCGATGAGAACCTTTAGAGAGAGACGGGTCAAAAGGTGCAGTAGTCACAATAAGAGATGGAGCCTTGCAAGGGGACGAGGCGGTCACCACAGCAGGCTTGAGGCTCTACCCAACCACAGAGGAGGGAGGGGAGCAGGGAGGAAGAGTCCGGTCTGGGCCTAAACCGGGCTCTGTAGTGGGGGCTACAGATCCCGGTCTTCCAGGACGGTCCGACTCAGGGGCCTGGTCGCCCACCCTATGAGCCTGGTTAGGAGTAGTCAAGTCGTCATCCATATAGCAAACCAACACAAAAGGGATGGGACCCGGAACCAAGGGATACCACCTACCAGGGCAGCCAGGGAGGCCGAGTGCGGGCCAGTGCAGGATGGGTGTGTCGTCCCCAGCGGTGCTCCCCCTCTTCAACAGGGGGGTCCTACTACATCGTTCATTCTCCCACACTGGTGCTAAGACCCCATTCCCCCTATCGCCCCAGCCTGGACACCCAACCATCCACTCAGGGCGGCCCCTCACAGGCGACCCCTCCAGTGGGTGGTCCGATGACTCACAAGGCCCCTACGTGGTGCCCTTCAGCACATACACCACCCAAAGAGGGGGCACAGGCAACCCACACCGGTCCCGGAGGTGTACGTGAGCCCCTCACCAC
>NW_027189131.1:4434697-4472197 GCF_040958095.1 Procambarus clarkii
GGCTCACTATAGTTCCGTGGCTACATGGATATTACGGGCTCACTATAGCCCGTGGCTACATGGATATTACGGGCTCACTATAGCCCGTGGCTACATGGATATTACGGCTCACTATAGCCCGTTGGCTACATGTGATATTACGGGCTCACTATAGCCCGTGGCTACATGGATATTACGGGCTCACTATAGCCGTGGCTACATGGATATTACGGCTCACTATAGCCCAGTTGTGCTACATGGATATTACGGGCTCACTATAGCCCGTGGCTACATGGATATTACGGGCTCACTATAGTTGTGCTACATGGATATTACGGCTCACTATATTGGCCCGTGGCTACATGGATATTACGGCTCACTATAGCCCGTGGCTACATGGATATTACGGGCTCACTATAGCCCATGGCTACATGGATATTACGGGCTCACTATAGCCCGTGGCTACATGGATATTACGGGTTCACTATAGTTTGTGCTACATGGATATTACGGGCTCACTATAGTTTGTGGCTACATGGATATTACGGGCTCACTATAGTTTGTGGCTACATGGATATTACGGGCTCACTATAGTTTGTGGCTACATGGATATTACGGGCTCACTATAGCCCGTGGCTACATGGATATTACGGGCTCACTATAGCCCGTGGCTACATGGATATTACGGGCTCACTATAGCCCGTGGCTACATGGATATTACGGGCTCACTATAGCCCGTGGCTACATGGATATTACAGGCTCACTATAGTTTGTGCTACATGGATATTACGGGCTCACTATAGCCCGTGGCTACATGGATATTACGGGCTCACTATAGCCCGTGCTACATGGATATTACGGGCTCACTTTTGCCCGTGGCTACATGGATATTACGGGCTCACTATAGCCCGTGGCTACATGGATATTACGGGCTCACTATAGCCCGTGGCTACATGGATATTACGGGCTCACTATAGCCCGTGGCTATGATGGATATTACGGGCTCACTATAGTTTGTGCTACATGGATATTACGGGCTCACTATAGCCCGTGCTACATGGATATTACGGGGTCACTTTAGCCCGTGCTACATGGATATTACGGGCTCACTATAGCCCGTGCTACATGGTTATTACGGGGTCACTATAGCCCGTGCTACATGGATATTACGGGCTCACTATAGCCCGTGGCTACATGGATATTACGGGCTCACTATAGCCCGTGGCTACATGGATATTACGGACTCACTATAGCCCGTGCTACATGGATATTATGGGCTCACTATAGCCCGTGGCTACATGGATATTACGGGCTCACTATAGCCCGTGCTACATGGATATTATGGGCTCACTATAGCCCATGCTACATGGATATTACAGGGTCACTATAGCCCGTGCTACATGGATATTACAGGGTCACTATAGCCCGTGGCTACATGGATATTACGGGCTCACTTTAGCCCGTGGCTACATGGATATTACGGGCTCACTATAGCCCGTGGCTACATGGATATTACGGGCTCACTGTAGCCCGTGGCTACATGGATATTACGGGCTCACTATAGCCCGTGCTACATGGATATTACGGGCTCACTATAGCCCGTGCTACATGGATATTACGGGGTCACTATAGCCCGTGGCTACATGGATATTACGGGGTCACTATAGCCCGTGGCTACATGGATATTACGGGCTCACTATAGCCCGTGGCTACATGGATATTACGGGCTCACTATAGCCCGTGCTACATGGATATTACGGGCTCACTATAGCCCGTGCTACATGGATATTACGGGGTCACTATAGCCGTGCTACATGGATATTACGGGCTCACTATAGCCCGTGGCTACATGGATATTACGGGCTCACTATAGCCCGTGGCTACATGGATATTACGGGCTCACTATAGCCCGTGCTACATGGATATTATGGGCTCACTATAGCCCGTGCTACATGGATATTACAGGGTCACTATAGCCCGTGGCTACATGGATATTACGGGCTCACTATAGCCCGTGGCTACATGGATATTACGGGCTCACTATAGCCCGTGGCTACATGGATATTACGGGCTCCCTATAGCCCGTGGCTACATGGATATTACGGGCTCACTATAGCCCGTGCTACATGGATATTACGGGCTCACTATAGCCCGTGCTACATGGATATTACGGGCTCACTATAGCCCGTGGCTACATGGATATTACGGGCTCACTATAGCCCGTGGCTACATGGATATTACGGGCTCACTATAGCCCGTGGCTACATGGATATTACGGGCTCACTATAGCCCGTGGCTACATGGATATTACGGGCTCACTATAGCCCGTGGCTACATGGATATTATGGGCTCACTATAGCCCGTGGCTACATGGATATTACGGGCTCACTATAGCCCGTGGCTACATGGATATTACGGGTTCACTATAGTTTGTGCTACATGGATATTACGGGCTCACTATAGTTTGTGGCTACATGGATATTACGGGCTCACTATAGCCCGTGGCTACATGGATATTACGGGCTCACTATAGCCCTTGGCTACATGGATATTACGGGCTCACTATAGCCCGTGGCTACATGGATATTACGGGCTCACTATAGCCCGTGGCTACATGGATATTACGGGCTCACTATAGCCCGTGGCTACATGGATATTACGGGCTCACTATAGCCCGTGGCTACATGGATTTTACGGGCTCACTATAGCCCGTGGCTACATGGATATTACAGGCTCACTATAGTTTGTGCTACATGGATATTACGGGCTCACTATAGCCCGTGGCTACATGGATATTACGGGCTCACTATAGCCCGTGCTACATGGATATTACGGGCTCACTTTTGCCCGTGGCTACATGGATATTACGGGCTCACTATAGCCCGTGGCTACATGGATATTACGGGCTCACTATAGCCCGTGGCTACATGGATATTACGGGCTCACTATAGTTTGTGCTACATGGATATTACGGGCTCACTATAGCCCGTGGCTACATGGATATTACAGGCTCACTATAGTTTGTGCTACATGGATATTACGGGCTCACTATAGCCCGTGGCTACATGGATATTACGGGCTCACTATAGCCCGTGCTACATGGATATTACGGGCTCACTTTTGCCCGTGGCTACATGGATATTACGGGCTCACTATAGCCCGTGGCTACATGGATATTACGGGCTCACTATAGCCCGTGGCTACATGGATATTACGGGCTCACTATAGCCCGTGGCTACATGGATATTACGGGCTCTCTATAGTTTGTGCTACATGGATATTACGGGCTCACTATAGCCTGTGGCTACATGGATATTACGGGCTCACTATAGCCCGTGGCTACATGGATATTACGGGCTCACTATAGCCCGTGGCTACATGGATATTTCGGGCTCACTATAGCCCGTGGCTACATGGATATTACGGGCTCACTATAGCCCGTGGCTACATGGATATTACGGGCTCACTATAGCCCGTGGCTACATGGATATTACGGGCTCACTATAGCCCGTGCTACATGGATATTACGGGCTCACTATAGCCCGTGCTACATGGATATTACGGGCTCACTATAGCCCGTGGCTACATGGATATTACGGGCTCACTATAGCCCGTGGCTACATGGATATTACGGGCTCACTATAGCCCGTGGCTACATGGATATTACGGGCTCACTATAGCCCGTGGCTACATGGATATTACGGGCTCACTATAGCCCGTGGCTACATGGATATTACGGGCTCACTATAGCCCGTGGCTACATGGATATTACGGGTTCACTATAGTTTGTGCTACATGGATATTACGGGCTCATTATAGTTTGTGGCTACATGGATATTACGGGCTCACTATAGCCCGTGGCTACATGGATATTACGGGCTCACTATAGCCCGTGGCTACATGGATATTACGGGCTCACTATAGCCCGTGGCTACATGGATATTACGGGCTCACTATAGCCCGTGGCTACATGGATATTACGGGCTCACTATAGCCCGTGGCTACATGGATATTACGGGCTCACTATAGCCCGTGGCTACATGGATATTACAGGCTCACTATAGTTTGTGCTACATGGATATTACAGGCTCACTATAGCCCGTGGCTACATGGATATTACGGGCTCACTATAGCCCGTGCTACATGGATATTACGGGCTCACTTTTGCCCGTGGCTACATGGATATTACGGGCTCACTATAGCCCGTGGCTACATGGATATTACGGGCTCACTATAGCCCGTGGCTACATGGATATTACGGGCTCACTATAGCCCGTGGCTACATGGATATTACGGGCTCACTATAGTTTGTGCTACATGGATATTACGGGCTCACTATAGCCCGTGCTACATGGATATTACGGGCTCACTATAGCCCGTGCTACATGGATATTACGGGCTCACTATAGCCCGTGGCTACATGGATATTACGGGGTCACTTTAGCCCGTGCTACATGGATATTACGGGCTCACTATAGCCCGTGCTACATGGATATTACGGGCTCACTATAGCCCGTGGCTACATGGATATTACGGGCTCACTATAGTTTGTGCTACATGGATATTACGGGCTCACTATAGCCCGTGGCTACATGGATATTATGGGCTCACTATAGCCCGTGCTACATGGATATTACAGGGTCACTATAGCCCGTGCTACATGGATATTACAGGGTCACTATAGCCCGTGGCTACATGGATATTACGGGCTCACTTTAGCTTGTGGCTACATGGATATTACGGGCTCACTATAGCTCGTGGCTACATGGATATTACGGGCTCACTATAGCCCGTGGCTACATGGATATTACGGGCTCACTATAGCCCGTGGCTACATGGATATTACGGGCTCACTATAGCCCGTGGCTACATGGATATTACGGGCTCACTATAGCTCGTGGCTACATGGATATTACGGGCTCACTATAGCCCGTGGCTACATGGATATTACGGGCTCACTATAGCCCCCCTGGAAACACAAACCGTAACTGTCTCTATTTACCGCTTGTTACAACTTGTAATAAAGTTGTTACTTCTTGGCTTAAAGTGTTTATGACGTATTAGAACGTTGTTACAACTGACTATATTGGTTGTTATAACTGGTTAGGAGGTGTTAAAACTTGTTCGAACGTTGTACCAACGTCGTAGTTTCGGTGTGTGTTTGGCGGGCCGTGGCTACATGGATATTACGGGCTCAATATAGCTCGTGGCTACATGGATATTACGGGCTCACTATAGCCCGTGGCTACATGGATATTACGGACTCACTATAGTTTGTGCTACATGGATATTACGGGCTCACTATTGCTCGTGGCTACATGAATATTTAGTTCTGAATAGCTGAATCTAAAACAACATGTTCTGAGCTCAAAACATGTCATCATATATCTCTATCTATAACAGACGAGGCGGGACGGGGTGAAATATGGGGAGGTTGTGTGAGGGAAGGTGGTGAAGGGTATTGAGTGAAGGAGGGAATTATCAGGAGAAAGCGCCGGGCAATTATGCCTATACTGCATTTGGAAGGGGTCATAATAGGGAAGGGAAGAGTAGGGAGGGAAGGGAAGAGTAGGGAGGGAAGGAAAGGGAATGGTCAGGAAGATGGTGAATGGTAGGGAAGGTGGTGAATGGTAGGGAAGGGAAGGGAATGGTCAGGAAGGTGGTGAATGGTAGGGAAGGTGGTGAATGGTAGGGAAGAGAAGGGAATGGTCAGGAAGGTGGTGAATGGTAGGTAAGGTGGTGAATGGTAGGGGAGGTGGTGAATGGTAGGGGAGGTGGTGAATGGTAGGGAAGGTGGTGAATGGTAGGGAAGGTGGTGAATGGTAGGGAAGGGAAGGGAATGGTCAGGAAGGTGGTGAATGGTAGGTAAGGTGGTGAATGGTAGGGGAGGTGGTGAATGGTAGGGGAGGTGGTGAATGGTAGGGAAAGTGGTGAATGGTAGGAAAGGTGGTGAATAGTAGGGAAAGTGGTGAATGGTAGGGAAGGTGGTGATTGGTAGGGAAGGTGGTGAATGGTAGGGAAGGTGGTGAATGATAGTGAATGGTAGGGAAGGTGGTGAATGGTAGGGAAGGGAAGGGAATGGTCAGGAAGGTGGTGAATGGTAGGGAAGGTGGTGAATGGTAGGGAAGGGAATGGGAATGGTCAGGAAGGTGGTGAATGGTAGGTAAGGTGGTGAATGGTAGGGAAGGTGGTGAATGGTAGGGAAGGTGGTGAATGGTAGGGAAGGTGGTGAATGGTAGGGAAGGTGGTGAATGGTAGGGAAGGTGGTGAATGGTAGGGAAGGTGGTGAATGGTAGGGAAGGTGGTGAATGATAGTGAATGGTAGGGAAGGTGGTGAATGGTAGGGAAGGGAAGGGAATGGTCAGGAAGGTGGTGAATGGTAGGGAAGGTGGTGAATGGTAGGGAAGGGAAGGGAATGGTCAGGAAGGTGGTGAATGGTAGGTAAGGTGGTGAATGGTAGGGGAGGTGGTGAATGGTAGGGGAGGTGGTGAATGGTAGGGAAGGTGGTGAATGGTAGGGAAGGTGGTGAATGGTAGGGAAGGGAAGGGAATGGTCAGGAAGGTGGTGAATGGTAGGGAAGGTGGTGAATGGTAGGGAAGGTGGTGAATGGTAGGAAAGGTGGTGAATAGTAGGGAAAGTGGTGAATGGTAGGGAAGGTGGTGATTGGTAGGGAAGGTGGTGAATGGTAGGGAAGGTGGTGAATGATAGTGAATGGTAGGGAAGGTGGTGAATGGTAGGGAAGGGAAGGGAATGGTCAGGAAGGTGGTGAATGGTAGGGAAGGTGGTGAATGGTAGGGAAGGTGGTGAATGATAGTGAATGGTAGGGAAGGTGGTGAATGGTAGGGAAGGGAAGGGAATGGTCAGGAAGGTGGTGAATGGTAGGGAAGGTGGTGAATGGTAGGGAAGGGAAGGGAATGGTCAGGAAGGTGGTGAATGGTAGGGAAGGTGGTGAATGGTAGGGAAGGTGGTGAATGATAGTGAATGGTAGGGAAGGTGGTGAATGGTAGGGAAGGGAAGGGAATGGTCAGGAAGGTGGTGAATGGTAGGGAAGGTGGTGAATGGTAGGGAAGGGAAGGGAATGGTCAGGAAGGTGGTGAATGGTAGGTAAGGTGGTGAATGGTAGGGAAGGTGGTGAATGGTAGGGAAGGTGGTGAATGGTAGGGAAGGTGGTGAATGGTAGGGAAGGTGGTGAATGGTAGGGAAGGTGGTGAATGGTAGGGAAGGTGGTGAATGGTAGGGAAGGTGGTGAATGGTAGGGAAGGTGGTGAATGATAGTGAATGGTAGGGAAGGTGGTGAATGGTAGGGAAGGGAAGGGAATGGTCAGGAAGGTGGTGAATGGTAGGGAAGGTGGTGAATGGTAGGGAAGGGAAGGGAATGGTCAGGAAGGTGGTGAATGGTAGGTAAGGTGGTGAATGGTAGGTAAGGTGGTGAATGGTAGGGAAGGTGGTGAATGGTAGGGAAGGTGGTGAATGGTAGGGAAGGTGGTGAATGGTAGGGAAGGTGGTGAATGGTAGGGAAGGTGGTGAATGGTAGGGAAGGTGGTGAATGGTAGGGAAGGTGGTGAATGGTAGGGAAGGTGGTGAATGGTAGGGAAGGTGGTGAATGGTAGGGAAGGTGGTGAATGGTAGGGGAGGTGGTGAATGGTAGGGAAGGTGGTGAATGGTAGGGAAGGTGGTGAATGGTAGGGAAGGTGGTGAATGGTAGGGAAGGTGGTGAATGGTAGGGAAGGTGGTGAATGGTAGTGAATGGTAGGGAAGGTGGTGAATGGTAGGGAAGGTGGTGAATGGTAGGGAAGGTGGTGAATGGTAGGGAAGGTGGTGAATGGTAGGGAAGGTCGGGAATTGTAGGGAAGGTGGTGAATTGTAGGGAAGGTGAGGAATAGTCGAGATGGTGGGGAATTGTAGGGAAGCTTGTGAATAATAGGAAAGGTGGAGAAAGATAGTGAATGTGATGATTGGCAGGGAAGATAATGAATTGTAGGAAATGTTGTGAAGGACGGGGAATTTGATGAATGTTAGGAAAGTAGTGAATGATAAGGGAGGTGGTGAATGGTAGGAAAAAATGTGAATGGTAAGGAAGGTGGTGAATGATAGGGAAAGTTGTGAATATTAGGGACGGTGGGGAATGTTAGAGAAGGGGTGAATAGTAGGGAAGGTGGTTAAATGTAGTGAATGTGGTCCACTTGCGGGTCTTGATATTCCCATATGCGTAACCAGGTTTGTATTTCCCGATAACCTTTGGCAGGTGGAGTGCATATTTCTTGGCGTTCACAGTTTGAATCAATCTGTTTACCATCGTTTTCAATTCCCATACGCATATGGTAATGTCAAGATCCACAAGCCTGGAAACACTCTTCGGCCAATCATCAGCCAGATACCAACACCCACATACAGACTGGCTAAGAGGCTTAACTACCTGCTTAAGTCATGTGTTTTTAGCCTGAAGTCTCCAAAGGAATTCGTTGACCTTCTGCAGGAAGCATGGGCCATAGGTATAAGAGCCTCTCTGGATGTGGAGTCGCTGTCAACCAACGTTCCTGTGGACAAAACAATTAAGATGATGATGGACATAGTTTATCGTGATCCGGCTTTTACTCCCCATGACATACTAGAGAGCATACTAAGGAAGTTACTCCAAGCTTGTACTAAAGAGGCACCCTTCTTGAGCCCGGATGGGCACATGTATAAGCAAGTAGATGGGGGTCGCCATGGGTTCTCCCCTAGGTGTCCTGTTTGCAAACTTAAACATGGGTACCATAAAGCAGATGGTCTTAGTTGACACGGACTTGAAACCCGCCATATACTACAGGTACGTTGACGACATATTTATGCAGGTACCTGATGTCAGACGTTTGCAGCAGTTGAAGAAGGCATTCGGGCAAAATTTCAGATACGAGATGGAGAAGGATGGGAAGCTGCCCTTTCTAGAAGTAACAGTCGTGGAAAGAAATGGTGGCTTCCACATTGCAGTCTACACTAAGGAAAAAAACATAGGAATGTGCCTTAATGCCAACAGTGACTGCCCAGACAGGTACAAAACTAATGTTGTCAACCCTTACATCGACCGGGCTTTCACTCATATCACTGGTTGGAAGCAGGTAAATGAAGAACTCTGTAGAGTAAAACAGGTCTTAATCAACAATGGCTTCTCTAACGGTTATGTTGAAGGCATCATTAAAAGAATGGTGAAAAGCCACGCAATCTCTGAAGAGTGAACTAACACAACACTTGAACCCCCCATTAGACTGTTTTACAGGAACTTCTTTTCGACGGCTCATAAAATGGAGGAACGTGTCCTGAAAATTATTATTAATAGGAACGTTATCCCCACAGACTCAAATCAGAAGATACAATTAACAATTTACAGTCCCCAAGTGTTTAGCTGGAGGGGCTATTTTCTGGGCATAAGAAACAATTGATTTGTATTGATATTGATGATAGGTTAATATAAATGTAATTAATAAAAGAGCAATAATACAAATTAATAATGACACTAATGATTTATAAATATTTGTTCCTAGTAGATAAAACGTGACTATTAAACCAATTAAAAAAGACACATACATAAAAGAAATAGCCCAATTTTTCATTTTCTTACCGACATTTACTTTTTCTGGTGCTATTTCTGTATTCTTATTATTATTTTGCCCATGAGTAGTTGTTACTGGACCCCAGTAAGAATCTTCATTTATTCTGTTAGCTGTTCTCAACTCTGCAACATGCGGCTGGGGTTATAACTGAGGCAGTTGTTGAGGATTTACAGTTGTCTTTGTTGATGTGGTTGTTATTAACGAAAGTAGAGTATGTGTCATCGTTTTAAAAAGCTATATTCTCTTATTTTTTTTAATTACTCTTAAAAATTCATGAAAAGCCCTATCAATGTTCTGGATGCATGAAAAAGTTTGAACATAACGTGCCTTGAAAACGTACTTGAAAAAACATACATGTAAAGATCTTATATTATTAAATATGACCGAAAAAGTAAGATTAATAATTCTAACACGAATTTTCTCAATATTTCTTATGTTTCTTTTCACTGTTGATGGTAATTGAAAAATCAATTCTCCAAAATTCATTTTTATTTCTAGTCTGACACGACACTTGAACGCGTTTTGTAATAACTTATTACATTTTCAAAGATTTTTAGTTTACACACACAACTATAACCTGCAAACACTAAACAGAGTTCTTACTTATGCTATGATTTAAACAGATTTCATTTTATTTTATACCCGCATTTTGGGTGAGGTGATATGTTACAACAGTTTTGGATGAGGTGAACAAAACTTTCAACACAGGACAGAACACGAAACAATGGGTATTAATTGGGTAAATTGAAGATAAGAATGGAAGTAACTGCAAAAAGGCTTATTGGACCATATTTCTTGATGCTTCTATATTGGAGCGGAGTCTTAAAGTGGGTAGAATATAGTTGTGCATTAATTGGCTGTTGATTACTGGTGTTGACTTCTTGATGTGTAGTGCCTCGCAGATGTCAAGCCGCCTGCTATCACTGTATCTATCGATGATTTCTGTGTTGTTTGCTAAGATTTCTCTGGTGATGGTCTGGTTGTGGGAAGAGATTATATGTTCCTTAATGGAGCCCTGTTGCTTATGTATCGATAATCGCCTGGAAAGAGATGTTGTTGTCTTGCCTATATACTGAGTTCTTTGAGGCTTACAGTCCCCAAGTGGGCATTTGAAGGCATAGACGACGTTGGTCTCTTTTAAAGCATTCTGCTTTGTGTCTGGAGAGTTTCTCATGAGTAGGTTGGCCGTTTTTTTTGTTTTATAGTAAATAATCAGTTGTATCTTCTGATTTTTGTCTGTAGGGATAACGTTTCTATTAACAATATCTTTCAGGACCCTTTCCTCCGTTTTATGAGCTGTGGAAAAGAAGTTCCTGTAAAATAGTCTAATAGGGGGTATAGGTGTTGTGTTACTTGTCTCTTCAGAGGTTGCATGGCGTTTCACCTCCCTTCTTATGATGTCTTCAACGATACGATTGGAGAAGCCGTTGTTGACTAGGACCTGTCTTACCCTACAGAGTTCTTCATCGACTTGCTTCCATCCTGAGTTGTGGCTGAGAGCACGGTCGACATAAGCGTTAACGACACTTCTCTTGTACCTGTCTGGGCAGTCACTGTTGGCATTGAGGCACACTCCTATGTTTGTTTCCTTAGTGTAGACTGCAGTGTGGAAGCCTCCGCTCCTTTCCATGACTGTTACATCTAGAAAGGGCAGCTTCCCATCCTTCTCCCTCTCGTAAGTGAAACGCAACACAGAACTCTGCTCAAATGCCTCCTTCAGCTCTTGCAGATGTCTGACATCAGGTGCCTGTGTAAAAATGTCGTCAACATACCTGCAGTATATGGCCGGTTTCAAGTTCATGTCGACTAGGACCTTTTGCTCGATGGTACTCATGTAGAAGTTTGCAAACAGGACACCTAGGGGAGAACCCATGGCGACCCCATCTACTTGCTTATACATGTGCCCATCCGGGCTCAAGAAGGGTGCCTCTTTAGTACAAGGTTGGAGTAGTTTCCTTAGAATGTTTTCTGGTATGTCAAGAGGAATACAGGCCGGATCACGATACACTCTGTCCGCTATCATCCCGATTGTTTCATCCACAGGTACGTTGGTAAACAGTGATTCTACGTCCAACGAGGCTTTTATCCTTGTGGCCTGTGTTCCCGCAGTAAGTCAACAAATTCCTTTGGAGACTTCAGGCTGAAGGTGCAAGGGACATAAGGAATCAGCAAGCCGTTGAGTCACTTCCCCAGTCTGTACGTGGGTGTGGGTATCTGGCTGATGATTGGCCAAAGTGGGTTTCCAGGCTTATGTGTCTTGACATTTCCATATGCATATCCAGGTTTATATTCCCCAATAATCTTTGGCAGGTGGAGTCCGGATTTCTTGGCGTTCACAGTTTCGATCAATTTGTTGACCTTTGCTTTCACATCGGCTCTAGTGTCCTTCGTTACCCTTTGGAATTTTGTTTGGTCAGAGAGAATGCGGTTCATTTTCGCCAGATATTCGTCTTTTTTAAGAATGACGTATATTGGCGACTTGTCGCCTCTCCTGACAACTATCTCCTTGTTCTCACGAAGGCTCTTAGCTGCTGCTTTGAGCTCGGGAGACAGTATGGTGCTTCTGTAGTTGCCTCGATTCTTTCCTCCTTCCGCAATAAGTTCTGCTTGTAAGGTGTCTTTGGTGGTGACCTTCTTTTGTGTCTCGAGGAGACCTCGGGTATTCGTCAGAACATCACCCCAAAGAGAATGACGACAATTGAAATCACCTAGCGGGAGCAAAGGCTCCGGCAAGGAGTCCAGGAGGTGTTTCAGATCAGGAAGAGAAAGCGGGACACTCGGGGGGAGATAAATGGAACAAACTGTGTACCATTTCCCCACAAAGACACGAGCAGCAGAACAATGGAGAGGCAAAGGAAAAAGTAAGGGGACAAAGGGAACATCAGTGCGAATCAAGAGAGCAGAAGAATTAGAAGCCCCAGCAATAGCTGGGGGGGGGGAGAGAGGAATAGCCACGAAAACGACCAGGACGAGCACCAAGCAACGGCTCCTGGAGACAGACACAAAGGGGCGAAAACCGCGAAATCAGAAGTTGGAGTTCGAGAAAATTGGCGTAATAACTTCGAACGTTCCATTGAAGAATAGACAACAACGAGAAGAGAAAGGACAACAACAGAGAACAAGGGAGAAACAAAGGCGAAAGAGCAATATAGCACGTTAAAGAATATCAGGGTTGGGATCAGGGTCAGCAAAGTCAGGGTTAGGGGGCATAGGTAAACTGAGCAAAGACGGAGGGAAGGAAGCGGGAGAACAGACCAGAGGGGGGCGGGCGGGGTCCGGAGGAAGAGGAGGAGGCAACGGAGAGGAGCAGTCAAGGACAGCAGCAGGAAGAGGGGGAGTAGAAAGAGGGGAGCACACCTCAGCAAGGGCAGCAACCGAGAGGGAAGTGGGGGCCAAAGAAACCTCCATAGCAGGAACAGGGAGCGCAACCACAGAAATGGGAGGGGAAGGAGCGATAGAGGCAGAAGTAGGGGCCGAGGAAGAAAGCAAAACCTTCTTACCCGTCGAGGAGGAGGAGGAAGGAGAGGAGCCAGGCTTACGCTTCTGACGTAGAGACAGGTGTCCCAGCAACTACGTACTGGGCAACGGATTCTAGCGTCTCAACAGGAGAAGCCGAACGAGAGCACACACGACGGTCGTTTGGAGAGCGATGGACATCAGCCCACACCGACAGGCGGCGGGGAGAGTCAAGAGACAGAGGGGAAGGATGGGAAGGAGGAACGGAAGGAGACGAGGAAGAAGACACAGGAGACAAGACAGACCGGGTAGAAAGAAGGGGAACCCCAGACAGAGGACCAGGAGGTGGATCCTTCGGGATAGAACTCAAAGGAACAGAGGAGGGGCAGTGGGTGTATCAGGGTCCAAGGCCCGGAAACGGTTGTGAGTCTGAGGAAGGGGGGAAGGACGAGGAGAGGAAGAGCGCAGCACGCGAGCATAAGAGATATTAGCATAAGGCAGGAGTCGGCGAACCTGGCGCCTCGCCTCAGGAAAACATTAACGCTCCCGGTGCTTCAAGTTGAGGACGGCTGCCTCAAGCTTGTAATGGACACACGCACGGGAGAAGGTAGGATGGGCCTCACCGCAGTTGAGGCAACGAGCTTGGGGAGAAGTGCACTCCGACTTATTGTGACCTTCGCCTCCAAACAAAGGACAGAGAGAGACAGTCACAGAGCAGCGGAGGGCATCATGCCTAAACCTCCAGCACTTGTTACAGAGCCTAGGAGAAGGAATGTACTCCTGGACAGAGCACGTGGCACCAGCAAGAATGACAGAGGGTGGAAGGGTCCGACCATCAAAGGTAATCTTCACAACCCAAAGGGGTTGACGGCGACGACCACGAGGGGGACGAGTAAACGTGTCCACCTGGAGAACAGAATGGCCCTGGGCATCAAGGATATGTCGAATATCGTCGTGGCAGTCTCGCAGACCTCGAACACCGGTCGCAACATGGGGCGGGAGCAGAAGAGTGCCAACACTGGCGTTCAAATGAACGTTCTTTGAGACCCAAACAAGGGTCTCGCCAAGGCAGGATAAGGCAGCCAAGCGGGAAGCTGCATCCTGAGAAGGAGCAGCAACGACACGTGTACCGAGACGAGTGGGGTTGAAAGTAATGGAGGCATCCACGGAATCAACAAGATGTCGATGGAGGGAGAAATCGTCAAGAGGCGCAGAATCAAGAGGGAGGAGATCAAAATATTTGGCCCACGAAGCGGGACCAAACAAAGCTTGATAGGTATCAGATCAGGAAGGAAGCGAGCGAGGGCAGCCGTGACGAGGACGGCGTTGAGAACCCCCAGAGAGAGGGGTTAAAAGGCGCAGTAGTTACAACTAGAGATGGAGCCGCGTCAGGGGACGAGGTAGTCACCACTGGGGGCTTGGGGCTCGACACAACCACAGAAGAGGGAGGAGAGCCGAGGGGGAGGAGTCAGAGAGGCCAAAGGTAGGAGCAAGGTCGGGCCCCAATGCAGCGGAGGCTACAGAGCCCGGTCTTCCAACACGGACCGACTCGCGGGCTTGGTCGCCCACCCCACGAGCCTGAGAAGGTAAAGGAGAAACAGCAGAAACAGTAGATATCATCGCTACGAAAAATCAATATTCATTCACGAATGTTGATTTTCCCACACCCACCATGGAGCCACAAATAGAGGCAGGACACCCAACAAGAAGCTATCGCCGATCATGCCGGGGCCTCCTAGGGGTGCGTCGTGAGTATACGCCCCACAAACGCCACCTTAAGAACCGACAATCCGTCGAGATCGGGTTCAGTGACGAAAGGGGGATTAACAATAAAAGGTTCCCTCGCTCTCGACATTGGGTACTACAGTTCTACGGGTGCAAGAGTATGCCTCCTCAAGCACCCGGGCGTCAAAATAGAAGTCCAAAGGAATAACCAAAACAAGCAAAAGGTCGGCAGGAAACGGCAAGCAGATAGGAGAAGAGGGGGGAGAAAAACGAAACGGAAGGAAAAGGAAAAGGTGCTCAGCACAATTGGAGAAGACTGCAGCTGAAGCACAAGGCTAGAAAAGGACAGAAGACTGTCCCAAGGAGCATCACACTCCGGCAGCCGCCCACTAAGCTCCCCTCACGGCATCAACGAGCTGAGCAGGGAAGGGGGGATTCCCAAGGAAAAAATAACTATTTAAATGTATCAATTTAATTGTGTCACAGAATTTAGTGCCGAGAGCACAAAAATTAGCACCGAGAACACAGATTTTTGTACCAAGAACACTGAATTTAATACCGAGTTTGACAGTCAAACAAACCAAAAAATAATGACATTTTAGAAAAGTAACTTTTTTGTAAGAATTTTCTTTAGATTTATAATATTTTATATATCTAAAAGACATGATAAAACTAGAAAAAACCTTTACTGCCACTTTTTATTGACTTTTATTACAATTTATTAACACAATTTTATGCAATAAGGAGATATTATTGTTTAGGAGTACCTTATTTTCATGATTTTTATATATTATTTTGAAATATTATTGCAAAGATAAAATTATGAAAGGTTTCTCCAGGTATATATAATATAAATTTATTTCCCGTTGATTAGTTTTATGAAACAAATTTTATATGTGTTGTGTATGTTTTAAGAATTTATGTAATATTTCATATTTTATTTACAATTTTGTATATATTTTTTACATAACATTACTCGTTGTCTATACTGGAGGTCTTTAACTCGCAAATTATATTATTTGTGGGGTAATAAAACCCAAAAATTATTTTTGGGGAAATTATGATATGCCCAAATTTATTTTTGTAAAGATATTTTATATAATAAATTAAATAATTTGTTCTAAATAAAAATTTTGTCACCTAAAAAACAAAGTATTTACTTTTGGTTTTTACTTAGAAAAATTATTTTTTAGTGAAATAAAAGCCCCAAATTTATTTTTTGTAATTAATTTTGAATGTATTTTATAGAATCAATTATATAATTTTAAAAAGTTACCCTTGAATGTGAGACACAAAAGATAAAAAAACTATTAATGGGATTTGGTATATTATTGTTTGTTATTATTGTCCATATTATTGTTTATGTAACATGTCGTAACTGCAGTTGTAGTTTAAATGATTTTTCGCACTTATCCAAACATGGTATGATAAAGGATATTGAAATGTATAAGTATTTGATTATTATTATTATTTTTATTATTATCAACAATTTTTACGGATTTGTACATTATGTCGGCATTTGGGGGTACACCTTTGACCGTATCTCTGGCAAATACATCTGTGATTTCATACACTGCAAGAGTTTACAATGACACACTAGAATCTTCCTATAGCGATTATCACTGAGAAAATAATCAGACTGTCGTCGAACGACTTCTCGAAGACCTACTGTTTGGCTCTTATTAATTTGATTTGGTATAATTCTGTCTACAAATTTATCGAAGTCAGTACTAGAAAGATACTGATTGATGGTTCCAAATTTGGTGGCCACACGATATAAATTTCTCTGGTGATCATTTTCGATAACTATTCCACTGATGGTACGGATTCCCTTCTACGATTCTCTGTCTGCTTTAGGGATTATGACATTAACTGCGTCGTATAAACTTATGGGTGTAACAACTGATGAAGACTGTGACAACATTTTAAAAAGCGTTACTCTTCTCGCTCTCGTTCAGTCTACTACTTATTTATTTTACTTTTTTGACATGCAAGTGATGGGGAGGTTGGTTGTCAGTGTCTGCGTCGATATTGTTGTTATTTTCGGCGGACTCCGAATCAGTACGAGATGGTGTGTCCCTTGAATTGTTCAGTTGTCTAATTATTATCTTAGGTGATAACACTACAAGAGGAGGCGACGGTGATGATGGTCGAAGATGAGGCTCTTGTGGTAGTGGAGATGATAATATCATCCCATGATCAGAAGACGAAGGTGTAGTAGGAGCTGCTGCCATTTCTTCATTGTTAACTCGACCCAATGGGGCTTCCGTTACTTTGTTCAGTTCGTCATCTATTATCTTCAGGGGTAATAATATTGGTGGCAATGATGGTGGTGGTGGAGGTGGGGAGATTATTTTTATCTCAGGTGAAGAACTTGTAGTTGTATTCGAATGTGAAGATATGATGGATTGATGCTGTTGTTGAGGTAATATTGGTGATGCAATGATGACTGTAATTAAAAGAAAATATATATTGGATCGGTACGGGCTGAGTATAGGACTCCACAGGATCGGCACGAGCTGAAGTTAGGTCTTCACAGGATCGGTATGGGCTGAATATAGCACTCCACAGGATCGGTACGAGCTGACTATTGGACTCCACAGGATCGGTACAGACTAAGTATAAGACTCCACAGGATCGTTACGGGGGTGAGTATCACTCCACTGGATCGGTATGGGGTTAGTATAGTACTCCACAGGATCGTTACGGGATGAGTATATCACTCCACAGGATCGGTATGGTCCGAGCATAGAACTCCACAGGATTGTTACGCGCAGTGTACAAGACGCCACAAGATCGGTACGGGCTGAGTATAGGACTCCACAGGATCGGTACGGGCAATGTATAGGACTCCACAGGTTCGGTACAGGCTTAGTATAGCACTCCACAGGATCGGTACAGGCTAAGTATATGTATAGCACTCCACAGGATCGTTACGGTCTGAGAATAGGACTATATACGATCGGTACGGGCTGAGTACAGGACTCCACAGGATCGGTACGAGCTGAGCACAGAACTCCACAGGATTGGTACGGGCTGAGTACAGAACTACACAGGATCGGTACGGGCTGAGAACAGAACTCCACAGGATCAGTACAGGATGAGTATAGAACACCACAGGATCGTTTTGGGCCGATTACAGGAATCCAAAGGATCGGTACGGGCTGAATTTAGGACTCCACAGGATCGGTAAGGGCTGAATATAGGACTCCACAGGATCGGTACGGGCTGAGTATAGCACTCCACAGGGTCGGTAAGGGCTGAGTATTGAACTCCACAGGATCGATACAGGCTGAGTATAGGACTCCACAGGATCGGTACAGGCTGAATTTCGGACTCCACAGGAGCTATATGAGCTGAGCATAGGACTCCACAGGATCGGTACGGGCTGAATTTAGGACTCCACAGGATCGGTAAGGGCTGAATATAGGACTCCACAGGATCGATACAGGCTGAGTATAGGACTCCACAGGATCGGTACGGGATGAATTTAGGACTCCACAGGATCGGTACGGGCTGAATATATAGGACTCCACAGGATCGGTACTGGCTGAGTATAGGACTTCTCAGGATCGGAACGGGCTGAGAATAGGAATCCATAGGATCAGTACGGGCTGAGTATATGACTCCACAGGATCGGTACAGGCTGAATTTCGGACTCCACAGGAGCTATATGAGCTGAGCATAGGACTCCACAGGATCGGTACAGGCTGAGTATAGGACTCCACAGGATTGATACAGGCTGAGTATAGGACTCTACAGGATCGATACGGGCTGAGTATAGGACTCCACAGGATCGATACGGGCTGAGTAGAGGACTCCACAGATCGGTACGGGCTGAGTAGAGGACTCCACATGATCGGTACGGGCAATGTATAGGACTCCACAGGATCGGTACGGGCTGAGTATAGCACTCCACAGGATCGGTAAGGGCTGAGTATTGGACTCCACAGGATCTGTACGGGCTGAGTATTGGACTCCACAGGATCGATACGGGCTGAGTATTGGACTCCACAGGATCGGTACGGGCTGAGTATTGGACTCTACAGGATCGATACGGGCTGAGTATTGGACTCCACGGGATCGGTACGGGCTGGGTATAAGACTCCAAAGGATCGGTACAGGCTGAGTATTGGACTCCACAGGATCGATACGGGCTGAGTATTGGACTCCACAGGATCGTTACGGGCTGAGTATTGGACTCCACAGGATCGATACGGGCTGAGTATTGGACTCCACAGGATCGTTACGGGCTGAGTGTAGAGCTCCACAGGATCGGAAAGGGCCGAGTACAGCACTCCACAGGATCGGTACGGGCTTAGTATAGGACTACACAGGATCGGTACGGGCTGAGTATTGGACTCTACAGGATCGATACGGGCTGAGTATTGGACTCCACGGGATCGGTACGGGCTGGGTATAAGACTCCAAAGGATCGGTACAGGCTGAGTATTGGACTCCACAGGATCGATACGGGCTGAGTATTGGACTCCACAGGATCGTTACGGGCTGAGTATTGGACTCCACAGGATCGATACGGGCTGAGTATTGGACTCCACAGGATCGTTACGGGCTGAGTGTAGAGCTCCACAGGATCGGAAAGGGCCGAGTACAGCACTCCACAGGATCGGTACGGGCTTAGTATAGGACTACACAGGATCGGTACGGGCTGAGTATAGGACACCACAGGTTCAGTACGGGATGAGTACAGGACTCCACAGGTTCAGTACGGGATGAGTACAGGACTCCACAGGATTGATACAGGCTAAGTATTGGACTCCACAGGATCGGTACGGGCTGGGTATAAGACTCCAAAGGATTGGTACAGGCTGAGTATTGGACTCCACAGGATCGGAACGGGCAGTGTATAGGACTCCACAGGATCGGTACGGGCTGAGTATAGGACTCCACAGGATCGGTACGGGCTGGGTATAAGACTCCAAAGGATTGGTACAGGCTGAGTATTGGACTCCACAGGATCGGTACGGGCAGTGTATAGGACTCCACAGGATCGGTACGGGCTGAGTATAGGACTCCACAGGATCGGTACGGGCTGAGTATAGGACTCCACAGGATCGGTACGAGCTGAAGTTAGGTCTTCACAGGATCGGTATGGGCTGAATATAGCACTCCACAGGATCGGTACGAGCTGACTATTAGACTCCACAAGATCGTTACGGAGGTGATTATCACTCCATTGGATCGGTATGGGCTTAGTATAGAACTCCACAGGATTGTTACGGGGTGAGTATATCACTCCACAGGATCGGTATGGGCCGAACATAGAACTCCAGAGGATTGTTACGCGCAGTGTACAAGACTCCACAAGATCGGTACGGGCAGTGTATAGGACTCCACAGGTTCGGTACAGGCTAAGTATAGCACTCCACAGGATCGTTACAAGCTGAGTGTAGGACTCCACAGGATCGGTACGGTCTGAGAATAGGACTATATAGGATCGGTACGGGCTGTGTACAGGACTCCACAGGATTGGTACGGGATGAGTACAAAACTACACAGGATCGGTAAAGGTTGAGTATAAGACACCACAGGATCGTTTTTGGCTGATTACAGGAATCCACAAGACCGGTACGGGCTGAGTATAGGAATCCACAGGATTGGTACGGGCTGAATTTAGGACTCCACAGAATCGATACGGGCTGAGTATAGGACTCCACAGGATCGATAAGGGCTGAGTATTGAACTCCACAAGATCGATACAGGCTGAGTATAGGACTCCACAGAATCGTTACGGGATGAATTTAGGACTCCACAGGATCGGTACGGGCTGAGTATAGGACTTCTCGGGATCGTAACGGGCTGAGTATAGGACTCCACAGGATCGGTATGGGCTTAATATATAGGACTCCACAGAATCGGTACGGGCTGAGTATTGGTCTCCACGGGATTGATACAGAGTATAGGACTCCACAGGATCGGTACGGGATGAATTTAGGACTCCACAGGATCGGTATGGGCTGAGTATAGGACTGCATAGGATCAGTACGGGCTGAGTATAGGACTCCGCAGGATCGGTACGGGCTGATTATAGGACTCCACAGGATCGGTACGGGTTAGGTATAGAACCCCACAGGATCGGTACGGTCTGAGTATAGGACTCCACAGGATCGTTACAGGCTGAGTATAGGACTCCACAGGATCGTTACAGGGTGAGTATAGCACTCAACAGGATTGGTACGGTCTGAGTATAGCACTCCACAGGATCAGTATGGGCTGAGGATAAGGCTCTACAGGATCGGTTCGGGCTGAGTATATGACTCCAAAGGATCGGTACGGGCTAAGTATAGGACTCCACAGGATCGGCACGAGCTGAAGTTAGGTCTTCACAGGATCGGTATTGGCTGAATATAGCACTCCACAGGATCGGTACGAGCTGAC
The DNA here is from genome assembly GCF_040958095.1 of Procambarus clarkii. NCBI lineage: Eukaryota > Metazoa > Arthropoda > Malacostraca > Decapoda > Cambaridae > Procambarus > Procambarus clarkii. The sequence goes on from NW_027189131.1 coordinate 4,455,847, forward strand.
TATTGAACTCCACAGGATCGGTACGGGCTAAGTATAAGACTCCACAGGATCGTTACGGGGGTGAGTATCACTCCACTGGATCGGTATGGGCTTAGTATAGAACTCCACAGGATCGTTCCGGGGTGAGTATATCACTGCACAGGATCGGTATGGGCCGAGCATAGAACTCCACAGGATTGTTACGTGCAGTGTACAAGACTCCACAAGATCGGTACGGGCAGTGTATAGGACTCCACAGGACCGGTACGGGCAGTGTATAGGACTCGATCCACAGGTTCGGTAAGGGCTGAGCTTAGGACTCCACAGAATCGATACGGCTGAGTATAGGACTCCACAGGATCGATACAGGCCGAGTATAGGACTCCACAGGATCGGTAAGGGCTGAGTATTGGACTCCACGGGATCGATACAGAGTATAGGACTCCACAGGATTGGTACGGGATGAATTTAGGACTCCACAGGATCGGTATGGGCTGAGTATAGGACTGCACAGGGTCAGTACGGGCTGAGTATAGGACTCCGCAGGATCGGTACGGGCTGAGTATAGGACTCCACAGGATCGGTACGGGCTAGGTATAGGACCCCACAGGATTGGTACGGGCTGAGTATAGGACTCCACAGGTTCGGTACGGGATGAGTACCGGACTCCACAGGATCGGTACGGGCTGAGTATAGGACTCCACAGGATCGGTACGGGCTAGGTATAGGACCCCACAGGATTGGTACAGGCTGAGTATAGGACTCCGCAGGATCGGTATGAGCTGAGTATAGCACTCCACAGGATCGGTATGGTCTGAGAATAGGACTATATAAGATCGGTACGGGCTGAGTACAGGACTCCACAGGATCGGTACGGGCTGAGTACAGAACTACACAGGATCGGTACGGGCTGAGAACAGAATTCCACAGGATCGGTACTGAGTATAGGGCTCTACAGGATCGGTACGGGCTGAGTATAGCACTCCACGGGATTTTTACGAGCTGAGTATAGGAGTCCATAGGATCGGTACGGGTTGAATATAGCATTCCACCGGATCGGTACGAGCTGAGTACATGACTCCACAGGATCGTTACGGGCTGAGTACAGGACTCCACAGGATCGGTACGGGCTGAGTATAGGAGTTCATAGGATCGGTACAGGCTGAGTATAGCACTGCACAGGATCGATAGTGGCCGAGTATAGGACTTCACAAGATCGGTACGGGCTGAGTATAAGACTCCACAGGATCGGTACGGGCTGAGTATAGGACTCCACAGGATCGTTTCGGGCTGAGTATAGGACTCCACAGGACCAGTACGGACTGAGTATAGAACTCCACAGGACCGGTACGGGCTGAGTATAGGACTCCACAGGATAGGTACGGGCTGAGTATAGGACTCCACAGGATCGGTACGGGCTGAGTATAGGACTCCACAGGATCGGTACGGGCTGAGTATAGGACTCCACAGGATCGGTACAGGCTGAGTATAGGACTCCACAGGATCGGTACGGGCTGAGTATAGGACTCCACAGGATCGGTACGGGCTGAGTATAGGACTCCACAGGATCGGTACGGGCTGAGTATAGGACTCCACAGGATCGGTACGGGCTGAGTATAGGACTCCACAGGATCGGTACGGGCTGAGTATAGGACTCCACAGGATCGGTATGGGCTGAGTATAGGACTCCACAGGATCGGTACGAGGAGAGAGGAACACGCTGACAGGGGTGTCAAATAATTCCATACAGGGGTAGCTAACACACTGGCAGAAGTCAATTCCCGGGTACGTTGGTCCAGACAACCCCACCTAATAATTTTTGCCTTCTATAACCGTGCTAAAACGACCTTTTGTTGTTTAGGGCACGTTACAAATTATGTATAATATACGTGTTTTGAGAATTTTAAAGAAGAGATTGAAACATGAGGTAACAACGTTTTAATAGAAAGTGTTTTAAATGTTACGCTATGAAGTTTAGGAGGAAAGGTTTTCAAAACGTAATTCTAATTATTTATTATATAAATTATTAGGTATAATTATTTTTATTGCATTTAGAAAGATTGAGAGATGGAGGAGAGAGAGAGAGAGAGAGAGAGAGGGGAGAGAGGAGGGACAAAGAGAGAGGGGAGGTGAAAGGAGAGAGGGGGGAGAAAGAGCGAGAGGCTAGAGGAGAGAGAGGGGGGAGAGAGAGAGAGAGAGAGAAGAGAGCAAAGGAGAGAGGCAGAAAGAAATGTGAAATAGAGAGAGCATGAGTGAGACAAAGATGAAGGCATAGCCGGATAGAAAGACAAGTACATAGATAAGGGGCAACAGAGAGTGAAGAAGAAGAAGAAGAGAGAGAGTTCTCTCTCACCCGTGTTGTGTAGGTGTGTCCAGGCCGGCCTGCGGTGAGTTGAACACCGAGTCTGAGCCTCCTACATAGTCACCAGTTGACCACAAACCCACTAACCAGTATTATATTACTCACAACACCCAGCGCCTACCTCCACACACTACCTCATAGTACTAGTCTAATGCTTATACCTATCAGTACTTTCCAAACACACACACGCCAAACACACACACATTCCAAACAAACACAAACACACATACCAAACACACACCATACACATACCAAACACACGAACATTCCCTACACATCAAACACACCAACAGAGACAAACACACAAACATAACCAGCATGCCACACACACACCAACACAGATCATCACATAAACAAAACAAACATACACACCACACACAAACACGCCAAACATACACAAACATATCAAACACACACAAACATATCAAACACACCAAACATATAAACACAGACAAACACATACCAAACACAACTATGGCAAACAAACAAACACCAACACAAACACACAAAAACATTCCAAACACAAACACATCGCACACATAAACACCCCAAACACACTAAACACACACATTATAGTAATGCTTATACCAATCAGTACTTTCCACACACACACATACAGAAGACTTCTTTCTGTCTGTGTATGTGTGTATGAGTCTACGGGAATTAAACCTCATGTCTCTGGAAGACATGAGAGTTATGGGTCATGATCACCACATTCAAGATTTTCAAAGAAATTGATAAGGTAGATAAAGACACGCTATTTAACACAAGGTGCACACACATTAGGGGACACAGGTGGAAACTGAGTACCAAAATGAGCCACAGAGATTATTAGAAAGAACTTTTTTAGTGTCAGAGTAGTTGACAAATGGAATGCATTAAAAAGTGATGTGGTGGAGGCTGGCACCATACACAGTTTCAATTGTAGATATGATAGAGCCCAGGAGGCTAAGGAACCTGTACAACAGTTGATTGACAGTTGAGAGGCAGGCCCTAAGAGCAAGAGCTCATCCCCGTTAAGCACAATTAGGCAAGTACACACACACACACACTCTATACGTATAAAAGACGAATTTATATCGTTACAGTGTCACCTTTCTGCTACCAAATAAATACGTCAGAAAATGTTTTGTGTTTAATGGGACAATAAAGCAGCTAACACACTGCTACTACCGATGGTGGCCACTTTGTCCTCTCACAGGACCAAGTCAGGAGTTCTGGACTGCCCAAGGTGAACTGCCCTCCTCAGTGCAATCGCTTCCTCACGTCACCTATGTGAACATAAACGTCATTAGAGACACAGCCAGTTTACAGGGTGGCCTTAGGATAACACCCTTCCACAAGGGAACTGAAATTGTAATTGCATGTACAACCTAGATGACATTGATATCGTTATGCCACCCACCAGAGGTCATCGTCATAGACCTCACCACCTAACTGAGGTATGGAACAGGAGCCTTTCACTGATGCCACACCACTGCCAACAGATGGCGTTGTCTGCATCTCATCTAATACCAAACAGTTGGAGTGCAGGTCCATAGATTGCGCCAAAATCGCCACTCCACCGTCCAGCAACAGTGTTGATACCATAACACTCCTCACAAGGTGAAGGCTTTGGCCAAACTTACCTATTTCCTAAGGTGTGCTCCCTCCTTTCACAGCCCAAAATTAACAGAATAATATGCACTCCAAAGGTCAATAACTGAAATTGTCAAACCGCTCCTTGCAAGATGACCATTGGGACCAAGCAACGCTCCCGGTTAGACTCGGGGGTATAGGTATTCGTTAGGCGACACAGTTAGTATTGCCGGCATTCTTATTCTCGACCAGTGCTACAGGTGAATTACTGAATTAAATACTTCTAGAATACCTAAAAGACTCCATTGGGATTCATGATCCCAAATTCGCGGACGGAGCTGGTCAGTGGGACAATCCTGCCAACTCTCACCCTCGAGCAACTTTTCCAAACGACTGCAAACAGCCCAAATGGGATAGCCAAGTAGTGGAGAACATTGCCACAGCATTGTGGGAGGCAGCTTCTAGGAAGGATAGAGTGCATCTTCTAGCTGTGCAAGCTTCCCATGCCACGGACTTCCTGTTGGTTGTCTCTAATTCTGCCTTGGGCTCCCGCCTGGACCATCCGGCCATAAGTATTGGTGTTGCCCTGCGCCTTGCCGCCCTTATCTCCACCGGACACTGGTGTATCTGTTGCTATGCGCGGGCAGACCAATGCAGCGGCTATGTTCTCATCTTTCGTAAGTCACAGAGAAAGATTGCCAGACATGAAGCAGTCAATGGTATCATCAAGAGAAGTTTAGCTACAGTTGGGTGCCCCGTATAAAGGGAGACCAGGCAACAGTCATGTTACGGCCCTACTGGGACGCAACTGGGTTCTTCTCTGATGGTAGTAGAGTTTGGGAATCCGGCCCCAAGTTAGTAGAGGCTTTCAAGGGGTGTGTTCCATAATGCAAGTTAAATTAAAGGGGGGGGATACAAATGTTCCAGTTTTTCTTATATATTTACCACCACCATATATAAATAAATAACAGTCGCACGCAGGGATTATTACTACACTTGTGTACAGTTGCGTCTTCCTCCGAAGACACTGGATGCTCAACGATGCTCACTTTGGGTAGCCCTGGTTCCTTCTTCCGTGGCCCATGATGAATCCACTATGACTATGACTATGACGAATCTACCCTGGCCACAGGCCAGCCAAATCACAGTCCCACTGGGTGCTTCGTCGTAGAGGCCTTCAACCACAATCCAGCCCGTAGCTGGCAGGTACTAGTCAGCTCCGCTGTGTAGGCCACTCCACGACCGATACTTAGGGTTGCGTGCCCTAGCCAGGAGCCTCGTGTGACTCGCTCTCCTCATACAGCACCCCAGTGGATGGTCTCTTCCCCCAGCCAGCCCCGGATAAGGCGATTCCCGACACTGCCACGCCTCAGGCAGGCTATTACTCTCAACAGAGTTCGTCCGGGGGTGACTCACAGCTTCTTCAAAGCAGACTGGTGAAGAGACCTTGGCTGCCTTGGGTAGACTGATCCATCGTCCAACACAGCAGTCCCAGGTCGACTCTGCAATCAGATACGTCATTAATACTGGGACGCTCTAGGGAACCTCACTTATAGGCTTTGACACAAACGTCCACTTCTTCACTCCATAGATGGCGTTGCTGTCTAAGCGCCACCTCACCAGAGGTCAGCAGCGGCTATTCCACGAGCCAATTAAGACGGGAATCCAGCATGTATTGCCGGCGTCTCTCGTCATCACTAGATGGCGTCGTCCATTTGGAGTGGGTTTCGGGAGCGGACTCACAGATGGCGTTGTCGTCACTGCCCCGTGCTCCGACACTGGACTTGGGTCCGTAACAAGTCACAAACGCCCAGGTGGAATCACCCTGCAGCCATGTAGGGAAGGTAAACAGGTCGCATGGGACTACACGTGTACATCTTCATTGGCTAATACCTATCTACCTCACAATACAGCTGAGGAAGGTGGAGCAGCCGCCTCCAGGGAGACCCAGAAAACCAACAAGTACAGGGACCTAGAATGTTGTTACAGGTTCGTGCTGAAAGGCTCTGAGACCCTTGGCACCTGGAGGTAGATATGCACTTAAGCTCCTAAAGGAGGTTGGTAAGGCACTCATTGGGAAAACTAAAGACTCAAGAGCGGCCAGTTTCCTGTTCCAGCTCCTCAGTGTCGCGATCTAGAGAAGAAATGCGTGCTGTATCTTGGGCACGTACCCCAGCTCTGAAGAGCTGGTTCTCTGTAAACTGGAGTAATGTCATAAAATAAAATAAAATAAATAAAAAAGAAGAGGAGTGGTAGGAGAAGAAAGTATTAAAATGTTCAGTGGGAACCCACAAGGTCTTCTCTGAATACTCTTTATTTTCTTCTTCGAGGCTATGGGTCCCGACAATTACAAGTGGTACCACTATTATATATATATATATATATATATATATATATATATATATATATATATATATATATATATATATATATATATATATATATATATATATATATATATGTTACGGCCCTACTGGGGCGTAACCGGGTTCTTTTCTGATTGTTATTAGAATTTGGGAATCCGGCCCCAAGTTAGTAGTGGCTTTCAAGGGGTGTGTTCCGTAACGCAAGTAAATTAAAGGGGAAGGGATACAGATACACTAATTTAAATATATAATTACCACCACCAATAAATAAATATATATACTGTCACACGGGGGGTATAAATATTCAATGTGCAGAAACGTCTTCCTCTGAAGACGCGGAATGTTCCACGGTGCTCAAGAGGAGTAGCCCTGGTTCTCTTCTCGTGGCCTCACGATGAATCCTTAGATTCTCTACACGAATCTACCCTGGCCACAGGCCAGCCAAATCACAGTCCCACTGGGTGCACCGTCGTGGAGGCCTTCAACCACAAATCCAGCCTGTAGCTGGCAGGTTCACAACTTCTGCAGCAAACACGTGGAGAGACTTTGGCTGCCTTGGGTAGACTGCCCATCGTACGATACAGCAGTCCCAGGTCGACTCTGTAATCAGACACGTCATTAGTACTGGTTACACTCTAGGGCACCTCACTCACAGGCTTAGACACAAACGTCCACCTATCCACTCCATAGATAGCGTTGCTGTCTAAGCGTCACCTCACCAGAGGGCAGCAGCGGCTATGTCACGAGCTGATTAGGACGGGAAACCAGCCCCTGTGGCCGGTATTTCTCGTCCTCACTTGATGGCGTCGTCCATTTGGAGGGGGTTTCGGGAGCTGACCCACAGATGGCATGGTCATCACTGCTACGTGCTCGGACGCTGGACTCGGGTCCGTAACAATATATATATATATATATATATATATATATATATATATATATATATATATATATATATATATATATATATATATATATATATATAAATGTCATACCTAGTAGCCAGAACGCACTTCTCAGCCTATTATGCAAGGCCCGATTTGCCTAATAAGCCAAGTTTTCCTGAATTAATATATTTTCTCTAATTTTTTTCTTATGAAATGATAAAGCTACCCATTTCATTATGTATGAGGTCAATATTTTTTTAATTGGAGTAAAAATTAACGTAGATATATGGCCGAACCTAACCAACCCTACCTAACCTAACCTAACCTATCTTTATAGGTTAGGTTAGGTTAGGTAGGTTAGGTAGTCGAAAAACAATTAATTCATGAAAACTTGGCTTATTAGGCAAATCGGGCTTTGCATAGTAGGCTATATATATATATATATATATATATATATATATATATATATATATATATATATATATATATATATATATATATATATATATATATATTTAGGCATATATATAGGTATATATACCTAACCTAACCTAACTTTTTCGGCTACCTAACCTAAGCAGATACAGATACAATAGCCAGAAAATGAAATCAAAGACAATAAAACACAACTACTTCATGCTTCAAACAAATGGAGAAACAGCAACATCGACGAAAACCTCCGTATTCGTATCGAACAACACCTCGACATCCTCACAGATCGACATCACCTTAGCACCGAAACCAGGATAATCAAGAAACTAACAGCATTATATGGAGGACCTATGGCAATTCCACGACCATGAGACGGCTTCCTGAACCTTGCTGGAATCAACCTCACTGAGTACCAAGTCACTCTCCTAAATCTGGGTATAAACTGTCACGTTATGTCCAGACCAAGTGAGATGGCCTGGAAAGTGGAGTTGAAGATTCTGTTGGACGACATATTCGACCTCGAGACACAAAAGAAGGTCACCACCAAAGACACCTTACGAGCAGAATTTATTGCAGAAGGAGGAAAGAATCGAGGCAACTACAGAAGCACCTTACTGTCCCCCGAGCTCAAAGCAACTGCTAAGAGCTTTCGTGAGAACAAGGAGATAGTCGTCAAGAGAGGTGACAAGTCGCCAATATATGTCATTCTTAAAAAAGACGAATATCTGGCGAAAAAAAAACTCATACTCTATGATCAAACTAAATTCCAAAGGGTAACGAAGGACACTACAGCCGAATTGAAAGCAAAGGTCAACAAATTGATCGAAACTATGAACGCCAATAAATCTCGACTCCACCTCCCAAAGATTATTGGGGAATACAAACCTGGATACGCGTATGGAAATGTTAAGACACACAAGCCTGGAAACCCACTTCGGCCAATCATCAGCCAGATACCCACACCCACGTACAGACTGGCAAAGCGACTCAACGGCTTGACGACTCCTTATGTCCCTTGCTCCTTCAGCCTGAAGTCTCCAAAGGAATTTGTTGACTTACTGCGGGGAACACGGGCCACAGGGATAAGAGCCTCGTTGGACGTAGAATGACTATTTACCAACGTACCTGTGGATGAAACAATCGGGATGATAGCGGACAGAGTGTATCGTGATCCGGCCTGTACTCCTCTTGACATACCAGAAAACATTCTAAGGAAACTACTCCAAGCTTGTACTAAAGAGGCACCCTTCATGAGCCCGGATGGGCATATCTATAAGCAAGTAGATGGGGTCGCCATGGGATCTCCCCTAGGTGTCTTGTTTGCGAACTTCTACATGGGTACCATCGAACAAAAAGTCTTAGTTGACATGAACTAGAAACCGGCCATATACTGCAGGTATGTTGACAACATTTTTACACAGGTAACTGATGTTAGACATCTGCAGGAGCTGAAGGAGGCATTTGAGCAGAATTCTGTGTTGCGTTTCACTTACGAGATAGAGAAGGATGGGAAGCTGCTCTTTTTAGATGTAACAGTCATGGAAAGAAGGGAAGGTTTCCACACTGCAGTCTACACTAAGGAAATAAACATAAGAATGTGCCTCAATGCCAACAGTGACTGCCCAGACAGGTACAAGAGGAGTGTTGTTAATGCTTATGTCGACCGTGCTCTCAGCCACAGCTTAGCATGGAAGCAAGTTGATGAAGAACTCTGCAGGGTAAAGCAGGTCCTATTCAACAATGGCTTCTCCAATGGTTTCATTGAAGACATCATAAGAAGGAAGGTGAAACGCCATGCAACCTCTGAAGAGACAACTAACACAACACCTGTACCCCCTATTTGACTATTTTACAGGAACTTCTTTTCCACAGCTCATAAAACAGAGGAAAGGGTCCTGAAAGATGTTGTTAATAGGAACGTTATCCCTACAGACAAAAATCAGAAGATACAATTGACGATTTACTATAAAACCAAAAAAACGGCCAACCTACTCATGAGAAACTCTCCAGACACAAAGCAGAACGCTTTGAAAGAGACCAATGTCTTCTATGCCTTCAAATGCCCACTTGGGGGCTGTAAGCCTCAAAGAACTCAGTATACAGGCAAGACAACAACATCTCTTTCCAGGCGATTAACGATGCATAAGCAACAGGGCTCCATTAAGGAACATATAATCTCTTCCCACAACCAGACCATCACCAGAGAAGTCTTAACAAAAAACACAGAAATCATCGATAGATACAGCGATAGCAGGCGGCTTGATATCTTTGAGGCACTACACATCAAGAAGTCATCAACAGCCAATTAATGCACAACTATATTCTACCCACTTCAAGACTCCGCACCAATATAGAAGCATCAAGAAATATAGGCCAGTAGGCATTTTGCAGTTACTTCCATTCTTCCCTTTAACTTACCCAATATTATATCCATTGTTTCGTGTTCTATCTTGTGTTGAAAGTTTGTTTTCACCTCATCCAAAACTATTGTAACATATCACCTCACCCAAATGCCGGCATATAAAATGAAAGCCGTTTAAGTTATAGAATAGTAGAAGTCTGTTTAGTGTTTGCAGGTTATAGTTGTGTGTGTGTAAACTAAAGTCTTTGACAAGGTAATAAGTTATTACAAAACGCGTTCAAGTGTCGTGTCAGACTAGAAATAAAAATGAATTTTGGAGAATTGATTTTTCAATTACCATCGACAGTGAAAAGGAACATTAGAAATATTGAGAAAATTAGTGTTAGAATTATTAATCTTACTTTTTCAGTCATATTTAATATTATATGTTTACAAGAAAGACTGCTACCAATATATATATATATATATATATATATATATATATATATATATATATATATATATATATATATATATATATATATATATATATATATATATATATAGTTATATATATATATATATAGTTATATATATATATATATAGTTATATATATATATATATATAGTTATATATATATATATAGTTATATATATATATATATAGTTATATATATATATATATAGTTATATATATATATATATATATATATATATATATATATATATATATATATATAGTTATATATATATATATATATATATAGTGACGGTAACGCGTTGGTGTTCGGCTGTTCAAAGCTAGGGGTATGGCCTCGTCACATAGTATTAAAAAAAAATAGAAAATCTGGAACTTCGTCTGTGGTAAGGTAAGGAGAAGACACACAAAACACAAGTAAATTTTAACAATGGAATTTTAATTACGTTAAAGAAATAAAACATGAATAAAATGGACAAACAAATTCGTATAATAAAATCAATCAATCAAAATAATAAGAATAATTAAATGACACAATGAAAAGTTACGTTAAGACAAAATAACAAGTGCAATATACAAGTATATGAAAGGTGCTGGAATATTGGCTTTAAGCTATCACCTCTCTCAGTATACGTACGCTAAAGCTTACGTCTAGCAGGGAGAATCGTGGCGGCCCCAGACATCAAGTAGTATGGGGGGGGGGGCGAGTGCAGTTGCAGCCAGACCGGCGACCAATCAGCGGGGAGCCGGCAGTAAGACAGGTAGTTTGGCGGTTTGAGTCTGAGCAGGTGTCCCTGGCTGCATACGTTTTGCTCTCTGGCAAACCTTGCTGGTGGTGTTGTCGTTGTTGGACATTTCTTCCATAGTAGTTTTATATATTTGTTGCGACGTATTTGTGGAGGGAAGAGCAGGTTCAATCTCTTGAAGGAGATTATCGTCACAACTCTCCCCCGAAGCCTGCGGTTCTGGAAGAAGTACGTCGTTATGTGGTGGAGTAATGGACGGAGTCGCTTCTACTTCATAAACTCTGGAGAGAGCATCGGCTATGATGTTGTCAGACTCTTGGTATATCGTGTCTCCAGGTTGAATTTCTGCAGTTAGCAAGCCCATAGTAGAAGACGTTGAGATGAGAAGTGGGCGTGCTGCAGGAGGTGTAGGGTGGTGTGGTCCGTGTTGATGGTGGACCGAGCACTTTTCAGGTGTGGAGTGAAGTGCTGAAGCTTCAGGATGATGAAGAGTAGCTCCTTGCCAATTGTTCCGTAGTTCCTTGTAGCAGTAGTCGCTGACAGGTGTATTCTTCTCGCCTCGTTGCTGCATCACGACACCACCAACGTCGGTACCACTGGCGTCGACATGGAGGATGAAGGGCTTATCTGACGAGGTGAGAGTGGAATTAGAATAGGGCAAAGGAGCACGATTATTATCCTGAAAGTATTTGGGAAGATCATTAAGGATTTTGGAATTAGAAAGCGCTGACTCCTTGTCAGTGCTTTCGGGAGGAGAAGCTGGGAAGGTCTCACTGTGGATGTAGGGTTCTGTGAAGGTAGAACAGTTAGTCAGGACAGTGGGAGGAGTACCATTATATTGCTTCAGGAGGTTGACGTGGCACAGCTGGGTCTTCCGCCGCCTATCTGGAGTCTCTATTACGTAGTTTTTATTATCCTTGCACTCTTTGACGCAGTAGGGTCCTGAAAACCTGTTTTGTAAAGGTGAACCTGGGATAGGGAAATATGCAAGGACGAAGTCTCCCGGCTTGAATTTTCGTACTTTGCTGGTCTGGTCGTAATGAGTCTTCATTCTCTCCTGGGCTTTCAATAGATTATCATGGGCAAAACGGTGGACTCTCTCTAGAATGTGTTGAAGGTTTTGAAGAAACTGGGGCACATTCTGATGCTCACTGAAGGTGGCATCTCTGAGAGAGTCTTTGAAAGCCTTAAGGGGAGTACGGCACTTACGGCCGTAGAGCATCTCATAAGGAGATACTCCTAGGGACTCATTGGGGAGACTTCTGTAAATACACATTATAAGGTCAATCTGCTTATCCCAATCCTTCGAGGTTTCACTACAAAACTTTTTCAAGAGTGCTTTGATAGTCTGATGACTACGTTCAAGAGAACCCTGTGAAGCAGGATAATAGGGGCTGGACAATACCTGTTTGATGTTGAACTCCTCCAGTGTCCTTTTGAAGAGATCACTGGTGAAGTTGGTACCGCAGTCGCTCTGAATCTCCCTGGGAAATCCGTATTGAGTGAAGATCTTCAATAGATGTTTTATAACCGTAGCAGCCGTGATGTTCTTCACTGGAACTGCTATGGGAAATCTGGTGGTAGGACACAGGATGGTTAGGATGTAGGCGTTACCTGAACTGGTCCGAGGTAAAGGACCGACACAGTCTATTATGAGTCTGTGGAAAGGTTCCGCAGGCACCTGTATGGGAATCAGTGGCGCTCTGGGAATGGAGATGTTCGGTTTGCCTGCCATCTGACATGTATGACACTGTTTTACGTACTGTTTGACGTTATTTACCATACCTGGCCAGTAGTAGTCTTGACGAATTCCATGGTAAGTCTTGTTGAAGCCGTAGTTGGAGAGTGCTCCGTGGGCCAGGTGTAGAATAGTGGGCCGCAGGCTGGTGGGAATCACAAGTTGTTCGATGTTGGCCCAATCGTCCTCCTCCTTCAGTTTACTGGGTCTATATCTACGGTAGAGCAAGTCGTTCTCTAGGAAGAACCCAGGAATACTGTCGGGTTGAGTCTCAGCCTGGAAAAACAATGGTGTTAAAGTAAGATCTTCCCTCTGCAACTTACGGAACTCCAACTTGGTCAGATGCGGGGGTAGTTTCTGAGGGTCTTGAGGGACAGCGGTAGCAGTAGAGTCAGCTGGCTGTGGACGTGCGGCTTGTGCACGGGTGGTCACGAGAACCGGAGGAGAAACTTCATCACTCTCTTGAACCTCTGCTGGAACATACTCTAGAATAGGGTTACTTGGCACAGAGTTACACACCTGGGGTTTGTCCATGACGATCAGGTTGGTCGGTTGCAGGTCTTCTGCCAAGTCGTTGCCTAGGAGAAGTTGCACTCCAGGCATGGGAAAAGGCTTTTCCCTGACGGCGACTTGGACTTCTCCTTTCACGTAGGGACAATCCAGGTGGACTCTGGCGAGAGGGTATGGAGTGGTAGCAGTGAGGTCAGTGATGAAGACAGTTTCTCCGGTGTAGGTGATGTTGGGCACAGCCGACTTCAAGATGATCGATTGAAGAGCCGCTGTGTCCCTCAAGATCTTCAATTTGAAACGTCCCTCCGGATTTGAACCGTTGGCAGAGACAGTTCCAGTATACACGTGGTTACTGAAAAGAGAAAGATCATTAACATTAACACCAACATTCATCACAGGCTTACCGGACTTAGGAGGAGTTGGTTTGGGTTTTTGTTGGTCAGTGGTTCCCTTGTATTGAGACTTACCACACTTGTCTATGGTATGTCCATAGAGTCTACAATACTTGCAGTACAGTTGTGAACCAGCTTGATCGGGGCTCACTTTCTCGTAACTGTACCAGGACTTCTTACTGGAGGATGGTTCGGGTGTCAGCCGGTGGATGAGGCTGTAAGTGTCAGCCGACTTAGCACACTTCAGGTAGTCGGTTTCTTCTTTATCTGCTAAGTAGAGGCGGACAGGAGGCGGCACACGTCTCAAGAATTCTTTAACAAGCATCAGGTTGACGAGTTCTGTAAAAGTAAAGACATGTGCTGCTTCCAGCCATTTCATGAAATACCTCCGTTTCGTGTTAGCAAACTCGAGGAAGGTAGTGGTACTTGCCTTCAGGTGGTCACGGAATTTCCTTCTATAACTTTCTGTGGAAAGTAGGTAGGCGTCTAACACTGCTTGTTTCAGAGTCTGGTAGTCATTCTCAGACGCCAGAGTACTGAGTGTGACTGCAGCTCTACCTGTAAGATGGACTCTGAGAAGTGTGGCCCATTGGTCGACAGGCCAACTGAGTTGATTAGCAAGGGTTTCAAAGGTGGTAAAGAACACATCAACGTCTGCTTCTACAAAGGATGGCATTAACTTACTTGCATGTGATATATTAAAACTGACGGGAAGATTGGCAGTAGCTTGCTGGCGTTGAGTGAAGTGTGAAGTTTCCAAGGCGATTTCTCGTTGACGACACTCTAGAGCCAGAGTCGCTTGTTGCTTGTCATGTTCGCGTTGCATCTCCAACTCGCGTTGTTTGGTTTCAAGCTGTATGCGTTCACGTTCACGGAGTAATGCGACCTCACGTTCGTGGAGGGCGAGTCCACGTTCGTGTTCTTCTCTCCTCAAGGCAGCTTCGCGTTCTTGTTCGTCTCTCCTCAAGGCAGCTTCGCGTTCTTGTTCGTCTCTCCTCAAAGCAGCCTCACGTTCGTGTTCTTCCCTTCTTATGGCAGCTGTTCGTTCTTCAATCTTGGCCAGCTCTAGTTTGAGTTTCAGCGTTGCCAAATCAGTTTTTTCTGCAATATAGTAAGTTTCATGAGTTTCAGAGTCTATCTTACCTTACTCTAAATAGTAATCCAGCAACAGGTTGTGTAGATCATTTTTGTTGGCTTGGTAGGGAACTTCTAGTTGATACTCATGTGCAAGAGTTTGTAATTCAGTCTTCTTGGCACGACTTAAAGTCCCTATTTCACCTGCTGGATTTGCACGGAAAGCTTGGAGACGAAACATGGTGAAATTAGCAAATAAAGGTACACGAATATTCAATAGTGAATGTCAGAAACAGGACAACGTGGCAACTGATACCTATCCTGTGAGATCTTTAACAATTAAAGTTAAGTAAAAGATGTTAAATGATTAAATTAAATCAAGGGCGCAGGAAATCTTGTACCCGGTACTCATGTAAGAGGATAAGGGCAAGAAAATCCTACTAACAAATGAAACAGAGTTTCGAAAACAAATGAAACAGTTAATTGCCTCAAAAGTAAAATTGGTAGTCCAAGGATGTAGGCATACCTTGCCGAGTCTCTATAGGACATAAAGCAAGTTTTTCCTACTGAATTTATTATGATACTTACAGAATTTAGCGAACTTTTGTGCTCTGAAAAAGTAAGCTAATTCCCTACCGTTGTATGTATCATCATCTCTGACTGACGTGTAGGGGTGCGAGGTGTCAACTGGTGACGAGAACTGCTGCTGAGGTCCCAATTCAGCAACTAAAGTTCGAGCTAGAGGAACTATGGCCCTCTTTGTCCTCCTACAGTCAGATTGCAGAAGATTGGGTACTCTTGACCCGGGGCAGACCACAGTACCAGGGTACCAATATGATGATCTGTCAAAAATGAGAAATATCCAAGGGACAAAGATGGTAAACACGAGTAATAACACGGAGGGGGAGATGACCAATTAAGAGTATGACTGCGGCCTACAGTCACCACGTAATCCAAAGTTGTCTCACCTTCACTATATGTTACTCTCGTAATGCACAATACACCGCACCTTATAAAAAATGAAATTGAATATGAAAAATAGTAAAAGCTACGTTAACAAAGTTAAATACGCTTACCATTAAATTACCACTTGGCACCAGTACCTGAGTGAAGCTCCTAGGACAGGCCCCCATATAATATGTGACGGTAACGCGTTGGTGTTCGGCTGTTCAAAGCTAGGGGTATGGCCTCGTCACATAGTATTAAAAAAAAATAGAAAATCTGGAACTTCGTCTGTGGTAAGGTAAGGAGAAGACACACAAAATACAAGTAAATTTTAACAATGGAATTTTAATTACGTTAAAGAAATAAAACATGAATAAAATGGACAAACAAATTTGTATAATAAAATCAATCAATCAAAATAATAAGAATAATTAAATGACACAATGAAAAGTTACGTTAAGACAAAATAACAAGAAGTGCAATATACAAGTATATGAAAGGTGCTGGAATATTGGCTTTAAGCTAT